>NW_025550027.1:0-220000 GCF_905237065.1 Salmo salar | reverse complement strand
TTTGGTGACAAAAATAGAAATCTGCAATTTTTTGTGAAAATAGTTTTAAAATGTTTTTTTAGGCCTGTCCAGAATGTCGCTAGTTCGGCATGACCGGGGTCACTGTTTTTGTGTCGTGAAAATGAAAAAAAAATATCTGCAATTTTTTGTGAAAATTGTTCTAAAATGTTTTTTTTAGCCCTGTCCAAAATGTCGCTAGTTCGGCATGATCGGAGTCATTGTTTTTGGTGACAAAAATAGAAATCTGCAATTTTTTGTGAAAATAGTTTTAAAATGTTTTTTAGGCCTGTCCAGAATGTCGCTTAGTTCGGCATGACCGGGGTCACTGTTTTTGTGTCGTGAAAATGAAAAAAAATATCTGCAATTTTTTGTGAAAATGGTTATAAAATGTTTTTTAGGCCTGTCCAGAATGTCGATAGTTCGTCATGACCGGGGGTCACTGTTTTTGTGTCAAAAAGGAAAAAAAAATCTGAGCTATTTTTGTGAAAATTATTCTAAAATGCTTTTTTTAGGCCTGTCCAAAATGTCGCTAGTTCGGCATGATCGGAGTCATCGTTTTTGGTGACAAAAATAGAAATCTGCAATTTTTTGTGGAAATGGTTTTAAAATGTTTTTTTAGGCCTGTCCAGAATGTCGCTAGATCGGCATGACCGGGGTCACTGTTTTTGTGTCGTGAAAATGAAAAAAAATATCTGCAATTTTTGTGAAAATGGTCATAAAATGTTTTTTAGGCCTGTCCAGAATGTCGATAGTTCGTCATGACCGGGGTCACTGTTTTTGTGTCAAAAAAGGAAAAAAAAAAATCTGAGCTATTTTTGTGAAAATTATTCTAAAATGCTTTTTTTAGGCCTGTCCAAAATGTCGCTAGTTCGGCATGATCGGAGTCATTGTTTTTGGTGACAAAAATAGAAATCTGCAATTTTTTGTGAAAATAGTTTTAAAATGTTTTTTAGGCCTGTCCAGAATGTCGCTAGTTCGGCATGACCGGGGTCACTGTTTTTGTGTCGTGAAAATGAAAAAAAAATATCTGCAATTTTTTGTGAAAATTGTTCTAAAATGTTTTTTTTAGCCCTGTCCAAAATGTCGCTAGTTCGGCATGATCGGAGTCATTGTTTTTGGTGACAAAAATAGAAATCTGCAATTTTTGGTGAAAATAGTTTTAAAATGTTTTTTTAGGCCTGTCCAGAATGTCGCTAGTTCGGCATGACCGGGGTCACTGTTTTTGTGTCGTGAAAATGAAAAAAAAATATCTGCAATTTTTTGTGAAAATGGTTATAAAATGTTTTTTTAGGCCTGTCCAGAATGTCGATAGTTCGTCATGACCGGGGGTCACTGTTTTTGTGTCAAAAAAGGAAAAAAAAAAATCTGAGCTATTTTTGTGAAAATTATTCTAAAATGCTTTTTTTAGGCCTGTCCAAAATGTCGCTAGTTCGGCATGATCGGAGTCATTGTTTTTGGTGACAAAAATAGAAATCTGCAATTTTTTGTGAAAATAGTTTTAAAATGTTTTTTTAGGCCTGTCCAGAATGTCGCTAGTTAGACATGATCGGAGTCACTGTTTTTGTGTCAAAAAATGAAAAAAAAAATCTGAGCTATTTTTGTGAAAATTGTTCAAAAATGGGTTTTTTTAGGCCTGTCCAAAATGTCGCTAGTTCGGCATGATCGGAGTCATTGTTTTTGGTGACAAAAATAGAAATCTGCAATTTTTTGTGAAAATAGTTTTAAAATGTTTTTAGGCCTGTCCAGAATGTCGCTAGTTCGGCATGACCGGGGTCACTGTTTTTGTGTCGTGAAAATGAAAAAAAATATCTGCAATTTTTGTGAAAATTGTTCTAAAATGTTTTTTTAGCCCTGTCCAAAATGTCGCTAGTTCGGCATGATCGAGTCATTGTTTTTGGTGACAAAAATAGAAATCTGCAATTTTTGTGAAAATAGTTTTAAAATGTTTTTTAGGCCTGTCCAGAATGTCGATAGTTCGGCATGACCGGGGTCACTGTTTTTGTGTCAAAAAAATTAAAAATGAAAAATAAAAAATCTGAGCTTTTTTTGTGAAAATGGTTCTAAAATGTTTTTTTTTAGGCCTGTCCAGAATGTCACTAGTTCGGCATGACCGGGGTCACTGTTTTTGTGTTGTGAAAATGAAAAAAAAATATCTGCAATTTTTTGTGAAAATGGTTATAAAATGTTTTTTTAGGCCTGTCCAGAATGTCGATAGTTCGGCATGACCAGGGTCACTGTTTTTGTGTCAAAAAATGAAGAAAAAAAAATCGGAGCTATTTTTGTGAAAATTTTTCTAAAATTCTTTTTTTAGGCCTGTCCAAAATGTCGCTAGTTCGGCACGATCGGAGTCATTGTTTTTGGTGACAAAAATAGAAATCTGCAATTTTTTGTGAAAATAGTTTAAAAATGTTTTTTTAGGCCTGTCCAGAATGTCGCTAGTTCGGCCGGGGTCACTGTTTTTGTGTCGTGAAAATGAAAAAAAAATATCTGCAATTTTTTGTGAAAATAGTTTTAAAATGTTTTTTAGGCCTGTCCAGAATGTCGCTAGTTCGGCATGACCGGGGTCACTGTTTTTGTGTCAAAAAATAAAAAATAGAAATCTGCAATTTTTGTGAAAATGGTAATAAAATGTTTTTTAGGCCTGTCCAGAATGTCGCTAGTTCGGCCGGGGTCACTGTTTTTGTGTCGTGAAAATGAAAAAAAATATCTGCAATTTTTGGTGAAAATGGTCATAAAATGTTTTTTTAGGCCTGTCCAGAATGTCGATAGTTCGTCATGACCGGGGTCACTGTTTTTGTGTCAAAAAAGGAAAAAAAAAAATCTGAGCTATTTTTGTGAAAATTATTCTAAAATGCTTTTTTTAGGCCTGTCCAAAATGTCGCTAGTTCGGCATGATCGGAGTCATTGTTTTTGGTGACAAAAATAGAAATCTGCAATTTTTTGTGAAAATAGTTTTAAAATGTTTTTTTAGGCCTGTCCAGAATGTCGCTAGTTAGACATGATCGGAGTCATTGTTTTTGGTGACAAAAATAGAAATCTGCAATTTTTTGTGAAAATAGTTTTAAAATGTTTTTTTTAGGCCTGTCCAGAATGTCGCTAGTTCGGCATGACCGGGGTCACTGTTTTTGTGTCGTGAAAATGAAAAAAAATATCTGCAATTTTTTGTGAAAATGGTTATAAAATGTTTTTTAGGCCTGTCCAGAATGTCGATAGTTCGGCATGACCGGAGTCACTGTTTTTGTGTCAAAAATGAAAAAAAAATCTGAGCTATTTTTGTGAAAATTGTTCAAAAATGGTTTTTTTAGGCCTGTCCAAAATGTCGCTAGTTCGGCATGATCGGAGTCATTGTTTTTGGTGACAAAAATAGAAATCTGCAATTTTTGTGAAAATAGTTTTAAAATGTTTTTTAGGACTGTCCAGAATGTCGCTAGTTCGGCATGACCGGGGTCACTGTTTTTGTGTCGTGAAAATGAAAAAAAAATATCTGCAATTTTTTGTGAAAATTGTTCTAAAATGTTTTTTTTAGCCCTGTCCAAAATGTCGCTAGTTCGGCATGATCGGAGTCATTGTTTTTGGTGACAAAAATAGAAATCTGCAATTTTTTGTGAAAATAGTTTTAAAATGTTTTTTTAGGCCTGTCCAGAATGTCGATAGTTCGGCATGACCGGGGTCACTGTTTTTGTGTCAAAAAAAATTAAAAATGAAAAATAAAAAATCTGAGCTTTTTTTGTGAAAATGGTTCTAAAATGTTTTTTTTTAGGCCTGTCCAGAATGTCACTAGTTCGGCATGACCGGGGTCACTGTTTTTGTGTTGTGAAAATGAAAAAAAAATATCTGCAATTTTTTGTGAAAATGGTTATAAAATGTTTTTTTAGGCCTGTCCAGAATGTCGATAGTTCGGCATGACCAGGGTCACTGTTTTTGTGTCAAAAAATGAAGAAAAAAAAATCTGAGCTATTTTTGTGAAAATTTTTCTAAAATTCTTTTTTTAGGCCTGTCCAAAATGTCGCTAGTTCGGCACGATCGGAGTCATTGTTTTTGGTGACAAAAATAGAAATCTGCAATTTTTTGTGAAAATAGTTTAAAAATGTTTTTTTAGGCCTGTCCAGAATGTCGCTAGTTCGGCCGGGGTCACTGTTTTTGTGTCGTGAAAATGAAAAAAATATCTGCATTTTTTGTGAGAATGGTTATAAAATGTTTTTTTAGGCCTGTCCAGAATGTCGATAGTTCTGCATGACCGGGGTCACTGTTTTTGTGTCAAAAAATGAAAAAAAAAAATCTGAGCTATTTTTGTGAAAATTGTTCTAAAATGTTTTTTTTAGCCCTGTCCAAAATGTCGCTAGTTCGGCATGATCGGAGTCATTGTTTTTGGTGACAAAAATAGAAATCTGCAATTTTTGTGAAAATAGTTTTAAAATGTTTTTTAGGCCTGTCCAGAATGTCGCTAGTTCGGCATGACCGGGGTCACTGTTTTTGTGTCAAAAAAATAACTAAAAAAATATCTGCAATTTTTTGTGAAAATGGTTATAAAATGTTTTTTTAGGCCTGTCCAGAATGTCGCTAGTTCGGCATGACCGGGGTCACTGTTTTTGTGTCAAAAAATGAAAAAAAAAATCTGAGCTATTTTTGTGAAAATTGTTCTAAAATGTTTTTTTTAGCCCTGTCCAAAATGTCGCTAGTTCGGCATGATCGGAGTCATTGTTTTTGGTGACAAAAATAGAAATCTGCAATTTTTTGTGAAAATAGTTTTTAAATGTTTTTTTAGGCCTGTCCAGAATGTCGCTAGTTCGGCATGACCGGGGTCACTGTTTTTGTGTCAAAAAAATAAAAAATAGAAATCTGCAATTTTTTGTGAAAATGGTAATAAAATGTTTTTTTAGGCCTGTCCAGAATGTCGCTAGTTCGGCCGGGGTCACTGTTTTTGTGTCGTGAAAATGAAAAAAAAATATCTGCAATTTTTGGTGAAAATGGTCATAAAATGTTTTTTAGGCCTGTCCAGAATGTCGATAGTTCGTCATGACCGGGGTCACTGTTTTTGTGTCAAAAAGGAAAAAAAAATCTGAGCTATTTTTGTGAAAATTATTCTAAAATGCTTTTTTTAGGCCTGTCCAAAATGTCGCTAGTTCGGCATGATCGGAGTCATTGTTTTTGGTGACAAAAATAGAAATCTGCAATTTTTTGTGAAAATAGTTTTAAAATGTTTTTTTAGGCCTGTCCAGAATGTCGCTAGTTAGACATGATCGGAGTCATTGTTTTTGGTGACAAAAATAGAAATCTGCAATTTTTTGTGAAAATAGTTTTAAAATGTTTTTTTTAGGCCTGTCCAGAATGTCGCTAGTTCGGCATGACCGGGGTCACTGTTTTTGTGTCGTGAAAATGAAAAAAAAATATCTGCAATTTTTTGTGAAAATGGTTATAAAATGTTTTTTTAGGCCTGTCCAGAATGTCGATAGTTCGGCATGACCGGAGTCACTGTTTTTGTGTCAAAAAATGAAAAAAAAAATCTGAGCTATTTTTGTGAAAATTGTTCAAAAATGGGTTTTTTTAGGCCTGTCCAAAATGTCGCTAGTTCGGCATGATCGGAGTCATTGTTTTTGGTGACAAAAATAGAAATCTGCAATTTTTGTGAAAATAGTTTTAAAATGTTTTTTAGGCCTGTCCAGAATGTCGCTAGTTCGGCATGACCGGGGTCACTGTTTTTGTGTCGTGAAAATGAAAAAAAATATCTGCAATTTTTTGTGAAAATGGTTATAAAATGTTTTTTAGGCCTGTCCAGAATGTCGATAGTTCGTCATGACCGGGGGTCACTGTTTTTGTGTCAAAAAGGAAAAAAAAATCTGAGCTATTTTTGTGAAAATTATTCTAAAATGCTTTTTTAGGCCTGTCCAAAATGTCGCTAGTTCGGCATGATCGGAGTCATTGTTTTTGGTGACAAAAATAGAAATCTGCAATTTTTTGTGAAAATAGTTTTAAAATGTTTTTTTAGGCCTGTCCAGAATGTCGCTAGTTAGACATGATCGGAGTCACTGTTTTTGTGTCAAAAAATGAAAAAAAAAATCTGAGCTATTTTTGTGAAAATTGTTCAAAAATGGGTTTTTTTAGGCCTGTCCAAAATGTCGCTAGTTCGGCATGATCGGAGTCATTGTTTTTGGTGACAAAAATAGAAATCTGCAATTTTTTGTGAAAATAGTTTTAAAATGTTTTTTTAGGCCTGTCCAGAATGTCGCTAGTTCGGCATGACCGGGGTCACTGTTTTTGTGTCGTGAAAATGAAAAAAAAATATCTGCAATTTTTTGTGAAAATTGTTCTAAAATGTTTTTTTTAGCCCTGTCCAAAATGTCGCTAGTTCGGCATGATCGAGTCATTGTTTTTGGTGACAAAAATAGAAATCTGCAATTTTTTGTGAAAATAGTTTTAAAATGTTTTTTAGGCCTGTCCAGAATGTCGATAGTTCGGCATGACCGGGGTCACTGTTTTTGTGTCAAAAAAATTAAAAATGAAAAATAAAAAATCTGAGCTTTTTTTGTGAAAATGGTTCTAAAATGTTTTTTTTAGGCCTGTCCAGAATGTCACTAGTTCGGCATGACCGGGGTCACTGTTTTTGTGTTGTGAAAATGAAAAAAAATATCTGCAATTTTTTGTGAAAATGGTTATAAAATGTTTTTTAGGCCTGTCCAGAATGTCGATAGTTCGGCATGACCAGGGTCACTGTTTTTGTGTCAAAAAATGAAGAAAAAAAAATCGGAGCTATTTTTGTGAAAATTTTTCTAAAATTCTTTTTTTAGGCCTGTCCAAAATGTCGCTAGTTCGGCACGATCGGAGTCATTGTTTTTGGTGACAAAAATAGAAATCTGCAATTTTTGTGAAAATAGTTTAAAAATGTTTTTTAGGCCTGTCCAGAATGTCGCTAGTTCGGCGCGGGGTCACTGTTTTTGTGTCGTGAAAATGAAAAAAAATATCTGCAATTTTTTGTGAAAATAGTTTTAAAATGTTTTTTTAGGCCTGTCCAGAATGTCGCTAGTTCGGCATGACCGGGGTCACTGTTTTTGTGTCAAAAAAATAAAAAATAGAAATCTGCAATTTTTTGTGAAAATGGTAATAAAATGTTTTTTTAGGCCTGTCCAGAATGTCGCTAGTTCGGCCGGGTCACTGTTTTTGTGTCGTGAAAATGAAAAAAAATATCTGCAATTTTTGGTGAAAATGGTCATAAAATGTTTTTTAGGCCTGTCCAGAATGTCGATAGTTCGTCATGACCGGGGTCACTGTTTTTGTGTCAAAAAGGAAAAAAAAATCTGAGCTATTTTTGTGAAAATTATTCTAAAATGCTTTTTTAGGCCTGTCCAAAATGTCGCTAGTTCGGCATGATCGGAGTCATTGTTTTTGGTGACAAAAATAGAAATCTGCAATTTTTTGTGAAAATAGTTTTAAAATGTTTTTTTAGGCCTGTCCAGAATGTCGCTAGTTAGACATGATCGGAGTCATTGTTTTTGGTGACAAAAATAGAAATCTGCAATTTTTTGTGAAAATAGTTTTAAAATGTTTTTTTAGGCCTGTCCAGAATGTCGCTAGTTCGGCATGACCGGGGTCACTGTTTTTGTGTCGTGAAAATGAAAAAAAAATATCTGCAATTTTTTGTGAAAATGGTTATAAAATGTTTTTTTAGGCCTGTCCAGAATGTCGATAGTTCGGCATGACCGGAGTCACTGTTTTTGTGTCAAAAAATGAAAAAAAAAATCTGAGCTATTTTTGTGAAAATTGTTCAAAAATGGTTTTTTTTAGGCCTGTCCAAAATGTCGCTAGTTCGGCATGATCGGAGTCATTGTTTTTGGTGACAAAAATAGAAATCTGCAATTTTTTGTGAAAATAGTTTTAAAATGTTTTTTTAGGCCTGTCCAGAATGTCGCTAGTTCGGCATGACCGGGGTCACTGTTTTTGTGTCGTGAAAATGAAAAAAAAATATCTGCAATTTTTTGTGAAAATTGTTCTAAAATGTTTTTTTTAGCCCTGTCCAAAATGTCGCTAGTTCGGCATGATCGGAGTCATTGTTTTTGGTGACAAAAATAGAAATCTGCAATTTTTTGTGAAAATAGTTTTAAAATGTTTTTTAGGCCTGTCCAGAATGTCGATAGTTCGGCATGACCGGGGTCACTGTTTTTGTGTCAAAAAATTAAAAATGAAAAATAAAAAATCTGAGCTTTTTTGTGAAAATGGTTCTAAAATGTTTTTTTTTAGGCCTGTCCAGAATGTCACTAGTTCGGCATGACCGGGGTCACTGTTTTTGTGTTGTGAAAATGAAAAAAAAATATCTGCAATTTTTTGTGAAAATGGTTATAAAATGTTTTTTTAGGCCTGTCCAGAATGTCGATAGTTCGGCATGACCAGGGTCACTGTTTTTGTGTCAAAAAATGAAGAAAAAAAAATCTGAGCTATTTTTGTGAAAATTTTTCTAAAATTCTTTTTTTAGGCCTGTCCAAAATGTCGCTAGTTCGGCACGATCGGAGTCATTGTTTTTGGTGACAAAAATAGAAATCTGCAATTTTTTGTGAAAATAGTTTAAAAATGTTTTTTTAGGCCTGTCCAGAATGTCGCTAGTTCGGCCGGGGTCACTGTTTTTGTGTCGTGAAAATGAAAAAAAAATATCTGCATTTTTTTGTGAGAATGGTTATAAAATGTTTTTTTAGGCCTGTCCAGAATGTCGATAGTTCTGCATGACCGGGGTCACTGTTTTTGTGTCAAAAAATGAAAAAAAAAATCTGAGCTATTTTTGTGAAAATTGTTCTAAAATGTTTTTTTTAGCCCTGTCCAAAATGTCGCTAGTTCGGCATGATCGGAGTCATTGTTTTTGGTGACAAAAATAGAAATCTGCAATTTTTTGTGAAAATAGTTTTAAAATGTTTTTTTAGGCCTGTCCAGAATGTCGCTAGTTCGGCATGACCGGGGTCACTGTTTTTGTGTCAAAAAAATAACAAAAAAAATATCTGCAATTTTTTGTGAAAATGGTTATAAAATGTTTTTTTAGGCCTGTCCAGAATGTCGCTAGTTCGGCATGACCGGGGTCACTGTTTTTGTGTCAAAAAATGAAAAAAAAAAATCTGAGCTATTTTTGTGAAAATTGTTCTAAAATGTTTTTTTAGCCCTGTCCAAAATGTCGCTAGTTCGGCATGATCGGAGTCATTGTTTTTGGTGACAAAAATAGAAATCTGCAATTTTTTGTGAAAATAGTTTTAAAATGTTTTTTTAGGCCTGTCCAGAATGTCGCTAGTTCGGCATGACCGGGGTCACTGTTTTTGTGTCAAAAAAATAAAAAATAGAAATCTGCAATTTTTTGTGAAAATGGTAATAAAATGTTTTTTTAGGCCTGTCCAGAATGTCGCTAGTTCGGCCGGGGTCACTGTTTTTGTGTCGTGAAAATGAAAAAAAAATATCTGCAATTTTTGGTGAAAATGGTCATAAAATGTTTTTTTAGGCCTGTCCAGAATGTCGATAGTTCGTCATGACCGGGGTCACTGTTTTTGTGTCAAAAAAGGAAAAAAAAAAATCTGAGCTATTTTTGTGAAAATTATTCTAAAATGCTTTTTTTAGGCCTGTCCAAAATGTCGCTAGTTCGGCATGATCGGAGTCATTGTTTTTGGTGACAAAAATAGAAATCTGCAATTTTTTGTGAAAATAGTTTTAAAATGTTTTTTTAGGCCTGTCCAGAATGTCGCTAGTTAGACATGATCGGAGTCATTGTTTTTGGTGACAAAAATAGAAATCTGCAATTTTTGTGAAAATAGTTTTAAAATGTTTTTTTAGGCCTGTCCAGAATGTCGCTAGTTCGGCATGACCGGGGTCACTGTTTTTGTGTCGTGAAAATGAAAAAAAATATCTGCAATTTTTTGTGAAAATGGTTATAAAATGTTTTTTAGGCCTGTCCAGAATGTCGATAGTTCGGCATGACCGGAGTCACTGTTTTTGTGTCAAAAATGAAAAAAAAATCTGAGCTATTTTTGTGAAAATTGTTCAAAAATGGGTTTTTTTAGGCCTGTCCAAAATGTCGCTAGTTCGGCATGATCGGAGTCATTGTTTTTGGTGACAAAAATAGAAATCTGCAATTTTTTGTGAAAATAGTTTTAAAATGTTTTTTTAGGCCTGTCCAGAATGTCGCTAGTTCGGCATGACCGGGGTCACTGTTTTTGTGTCGTGAAAATGAAAAAAAAATATCTGCAATTTTTTGTGAAAATTGTTCTAAAATGTTTTTTTTAGCCCTGTCCAAAATGTCGCTAGTTCGGCATGATCGGAGTCATTGTTTTTGGTGACAAAAATAGAAATCTGCAATTTTTTGTGAAAATAGTTTTAAAATGTTTTTTTAGGCCTGTCCAGAATGTCGATAGTTCGGCATGACCGGGGTCACTGTTTTTGTGTCAAAAAAAATTAAAAATGAAAAATAAAAAATCTGAGCTTTTTTTGTGAAAATGGTTCTAAAATGTTTTTTTTTAGGCCTGTCCAGAATGTCACTAGTTCGGCATGACCGGGGTCACTGTTTTTGTGTTGTGAAAATGAAAAAAAAATATCTGCAATTTTTTGTGAAAATGGTTATAAAATGTTTTTTTAGGCCTGTCCAGAATGTCGATAGTTCGGCATGACCAGGGTCACTGTTTTTGTGTCAAAAATGAAGAAAAAAAATCTGAGCTATTTTTGTGAAAATTTTCTAAAATTCTTTTTTAGGCCTGTCCAAAATGTCGCTAGTTCGGCACGATCGGAGTCATTGTTTTTGGTGACAAAAATAGAAATCTGCAATTTTTTGTGAAAATAGTTTAAAAATGTTTTTTAGGCCTGTCCAGAATGTCGCTAGTTCGGCCGGGTCACTGTTTTTGTGTCGTGAAAATGAAAAAAAATATCTGCATTTTTTTGTGAGAATGGTTATAAAATGTTTTTTTAGGCCTGTCCAGAATGTCGATAGTTCTGCATGACCGGGGTCACTGTTTTTGTGTCAAAAAATGAAAAAAAAAAATCTGAGCTATTTTTGTGAAAATTGTTCTAAAATGTTTTTTTTAGCCCTGTCCAAAATGTCGCTAGTTCGGCATGATCGGAGTCATTGTTTTTGGTGACAAAAATAGAAATCTGCAATTTTTTGTGAAAATAGTTTTAAAATGTTTTTTTAGGCCTGTCCAGAATGTCGCTAGTTCGGCATGACCGGGGTCACTGTTTTTGTGTCAAAAAAATAACTAAAAAAATATCTGCAATTTTTTGTGAAAATGGTTATAAAATGTTTTTTTAGGCCTGTCCAGAATGTCGCTAGTTCGGCATGACCGGGGTCACTGTTTTTGTGTCAAAAAAATAACTAAATAAATATCTGCAATTTTTTGTGAAAATGGTTATAAAATGTTTTTTTAGGCCTGTCCAGAATGTCGATAGTTCGGCATGACCGGGGTCACTGTTTTTGTGTCAAAAAAAGAAGGAAAAAAAATCTGAGCTATTTTTGTGAAAATTGTTCTAAAATAGTTTTTTTAGGCCTGTCCAAAATGTCGCTAGTTCGGCATGATCGGAGTCATTGTTTTTGGTGACAAAAATAGAAATCTGCAATTTTTTGTGAAAATGGTTATAAAATGTTTTTTTAGGCCTGTCCAGAATGTCGCAAGTTCGGCATGACCGGGGTCACTGTTTTTGTGTCGTGAAAATGAAAAAAAAATATCTGCAATTTTTTGTGAAAATAGTTTTAAAATGTTTTTTTAGGCCTGTCCAGAATGTCGCTAGTTCGGCATGACCGGGGTCACTGTTTTTGTGTCGTGAAAATGAAAAAAAAATATCTGCAATTTTTTGTGAAAATGGTTATAAAATGTTTTTTTAGGCCTGTCCAGAATGTCGATAGTTCGGCATGACCGGGGTCACTGTTTTTGTATCAAAAAATGAAAAAAAAAATCTGAGCTATTTTTGTGAAAATTGTTCAAAAATGGGTTTTTTTAGGCCTGTCCAAAATGTCGCTAGTTCGGCATGATCGGAGTCATTGTTTTTGGTGACAAAAATAGAAATCTGCAATTTTTTGTGAAAATAGTTTTAAAATGTTTTTTAGGCCTGTCCAGAATGTCGCTAGTTCGGCATGACCGGGGTCACTGTTTTTGTGTCGTGAAAATGAAAAAAAATATCTGCAATTTTTTGTGAAAATTGTTCTAAAATGTTTTTTTAGCCCTGTCCAAAATGTCGCTAGTTCGGCATGATCGGAGTCATTGTTTTTGGTGACAAAAATAGAAATCTGCAATTTTTTGTGAAAATAGTTTTAAAATGTTTTTTAGGCCTGTCCAGAATGTCGATAGTTCGGCATGACCGGGGTCACTGTTTTTGTGTCAAAAAAATTAAAAATGAAAAATAAAAAATCTGAGCTTTTTTTGTGAAAATGGTTCTAAAATGTTTTTTTTAGGCCTGTCCAGAATGTCACTAGTTCGGCATGACCGGGGTCACTGTTTTTGTGTTGTGAAAATGAAAAAAAATATCTGCAATTTTTTGTGAAAATGGTTATAAAATGTTTTTTTAGGCCTGTCCAGAATGTCGATAGTTCGGCATGACCAGGGTCACTGTTTTTGTGTCAAAAAATGAAGAAAAAAAAATCTGAGCTATTTTTGTGAAAATTTTTCTAAAATTCTTTTTTTAGGCCTGTCCAAAATGTCGCTAGTTCGGCACGATCGGAGTCATTGTTTTTGGTGACAAAAATAGAAATCTGCAATTTTTGTGAAAATAGTTTAAAAATGTTTTTTAGGCCTGTCCAGAATGTCGCTAGTTCGGCCGGGGTCACTGTTTTTGTGTCGTGAAAATGAAAAAAAAATATCTGCATTTTTTTGTGAGAATGGTTATAAAATGTTTTTTTAGGCCTGTCCAGAATGTCGATAGTTCTGCATGACCGGGGTCACTGTTTTTGTGTCAAAAAATGAAAAAAAAAAATCTGAGCTATTTTTGTGAAAATTGTTCTAAAATGTTTTTTTAGCCCTGTCCAAAATGTCGCTAGTTCGGCATGATCGGAGTCATTGTTTTTGGTGACAAAAATAGAAATCTGCAATTTTTTGTGAAAATAGTTTTAAAATGTTTTTTTAGGCCTGTCCAGAATGTCGCTAGTTCGGCATGACCGGGGTCACTGTTTTTGTGTCAAAAAAATAACTAAAAAAATATCTGCAATTTTTTGTGAAAATGGTTATAAAATGTTTTTTTAGGCCTGTCCAGAATGTCGCTAGTTCGGCATGACCGGGGTCACTGTTTTTGTGTCAAAAAATGAAAAAAAAATCTGAGCTATTTTTGTGAAAATTGTTCTAAAATGTTTTTTTAGCCCTGTCCAAAATGTCGCTAGTTCGGCATGATCGGAGTCATTGTTTTTGGTGACAAAAATAGAAATCTGCAATTTTTTGTGAAAATAGTTTTTAAATGTTTTTTAGGCCTGTCCAGAATGTCGCTAGTTCGGCATGACCGGGTCACTGTTTTTGTGTCAAAAAATAACTTATATCTGCAATTTTTTAAAATTTATAAATTTAGGCCTGTCCAGAATGTCGATAGTTCGGCATGACCGGGGTCACTGTTTTTGTGTCAAAAAAGAAGGAAAAAAAATCTGAGCTATTTTTGTGAAAATTGTTCTAAAATAGTTTTTTTAGGCCTGTCCAAAATGTCGCTAGTTCGGCATGATCGGAGTCATTGTTTTTGGTGACAAAAATAGAAATCTGCAATTTTTTGTGAAAATGGTTATAAAATGTTTTTTTAGGCCTGTCCAGAATGTCGCAAGTTCGGCATGACCGGGGTCACTGTTTTTGTGTCGTGAAAATGAAAAAAAAATATCTGCAATTTTTTGTGAAAATAGTTTTAAAATGTTTTTTTAGGCCTGTCCAGAATGTCGCTAGTTCGGCATGACCGGGGTCACTGTTTTTGTGTCAAAAAAATAAAAAATAAATATCTGCAATTTTTTGTGAAAATGGTAATAAAATGTTTTTTTAGGCCTGTCCAGAATGTCGATAGTTCGTCATGACCGGGGTCACTGTTTTTGTGTCAAAAAATGAAGAAAAAAAAATCTGAGCTATTTTTGAGAAAATTGTTCTAAAATGTTTTTTTTTAGGCCTGTCCAAAATGTCGCTAGTTCGGCATGATCGGAGTCATTGTTTTTGGTGACAAAAATAGAAATCTGCAATTTTTTGTGAAAATAGTTTTAAAATGTTTTTTTAGGCCTGTCCAGAATGTCGCTAGTTCGGCATGACCGGGGTCACTGTTTTTGTGTCAAAAAAATAACTAAAAAAATATCTGCAATTTTTTGTGAAAATGGTTATAAAATGTTTTTTTAGGCCTGTCCAGAATGTCGCTAGTTCGGCATGACCGGGGTCACTGTTTTTGTGTCAAAAAATGAAAAAAAAAAATCTGAGCTATTTTTGTGAAAATTGTTCTAAAATGTTTTTTTTAGCCCTGTCCAAAATGTCGCTAGTTCGGCATGATCGGAGTCATTGTTTTTGGTGACAAAAATAGAAATCTGCAATTTTTTGTGAAAATAGTTTTAAAATGTTTTTTTAGGCCTGTCCAGAATGTCGCTATTTCGGCATGACCGGGGTCACTGTTTTTGTGTCAAAAAAATAACTAAATAAATATCAGCAATTTTTTGTGAAAATGGTTATAAAATGTTTTTTTAGGCCTGTCCAGAATGTCGATAGTTCGGCATGACCGGGGTCACTGTTTTTGTGTCAAAAAAATAACTAAATAAATATCTGCAATTTTTTGTGAAAATGGTTATAAAATGTTTTTTTAGGCCTGTCCAGAATGTCGATAGTTCGGCATGACCGGGTCACTGTTTTTGTGTCAAAAAAAGAAGGAAAAAAAATCTGAGCTATTTTTGTGAAAATTGTTCTAAAATAGTTTTTTTAGGCCTGTCCAAAATGTCGCTAGTTCGGCATGATCGGAGTCATTGTTTTTGGTGACAAAAATAGAAATCTGCAATTTTTGTGAAAATGGTTATAAAATGTTTTTTAGGCCTGTCCAGAATGTCGCAAGTTCGGCATGACCGGGGTCACTGTTTTTGTGTCGTGAAAATGAAAAAAAATATCTGCAATTTTTTGTGAAAATAGTTTTTAAATGTTTTTTTAGGCCTGTCCAGAATGTCGCTAGTTCGGCATGACCGGGGTCACTGTTTTTGTGTCAAAAAATAAAAAATAAATATCTGCAATTTTTTGTGAAAATGGTAATAAAATGTTTTTTAGGCCTGTCCAGAATGTCGATAGTTCGTCATGACCGGGGTCACTGTTTTTGTGTCAAAAAATGAAGAAAAAAAATCTGAGCTATTTTTGAGAAAATTGTTCTAAAATGTTTTTTTTTAGGCCTGTCCAAAATGTCGCTAGTTCGGCATGATCGGAGTCATCGTTTTTGGTGACAAAAATAGAAATCTGCAATTTTTGTGAAAATTGTTTAAAAATGTTTTTTAGGCCTGTCCAGAATGTCGCTAGTTCGGCATGACCGGGGTCACTGTTTTTGTGTCGTGAAAATGAAAAAAAAATATCTGCAATTTTTTGTGAAAATGGTTATAAAATGTTTTTTTAGGCCTGTCCAGAATGTCGATAGTTCGTCATGACCGGGGGTCACTGTTTTTGTGTCAAAAAAGGAAAAAAAAAAATCTGAGCTATTTTTGTGAAAATTATTCTAAAATGCTTTTTTTAGGCCTGTCCAAAATGTCGCTAGTTCGGCATGATCGGAGTCATCGTTTTTGGTGACAAAAATAGAAATCTGCAATTTTTTGTGGAAATGGTTTTAAAATGTTTTTTTAGGCCTGTCCAGAATGTCGCTAGATCGGCATGACCGGGGTCACTGTTTTTGTGTCGTGAAAATGAAAAAAAAATATCTGCAATTTTTTGTGAAAATGGTCATAAAATGTTTTTTTAGGCCTGTCCAGAATGTCGATAGTTCGTCATGACCGGGGTCACTGTTTTTGTGTCAAAAAGGAAAAAAAAATCTGAGCTATTTTTGTGAAAATTATTCTAAAATGCTTTTTTAGGCCTGTCCAAAATGTCGCTAGTTCGGCATGATCGGAGTCATTGTTTTTGGTGACAAAAATAGAAATCTGCAATTTTTTGTGAAAATAGTTTTAAAATGTTTTTTTAGGCCTGTCCAGAATGTCGCTAGTTAGACATGATCGGAGTCATTGTTTTTGGTGACAAAAATAGAAATCTGCAATTTTTTGTGAAAATAGTTTTAAAATGTTTTTTTAGGCCTGTCCAGAATGTCGCTAGTTCGGCATGACCGGGGTCACTGTTTTTGTGTCGTGAAAATGAAAAAAAAAATATCTGCAATTTTTTGTGAAAATGGTTATAAAATGTTTTTTTAGGCCTGTCCAGAATGTCGCAAGTTCGGCATGACCGGGGTCACTGTTTTTGTGTCGTGAAAATGAAAAAAAAATATCTGCAATTTTTTGTGAAAATGGTTATAAAATGTTTTTTTAGGCCTGTCCAGAATGTCGCTAGTTCGGCATGACCGGGGTCACTGTTTTTGTGTCAAAAAATGAAAAAAAAAATCTGAGCTATTTTTGTGAAAATTGTTCTAAAATGTTTTTTTTAGCCCTGTCCAAAATGTCGCTAGTTCGGCATGATCGGAGTCATTGTTTTTGGTGACAAAAATAGAAATCTGCAATTTTTTGTGAAAATAGTTTTAAAATGTTTTTTTAGGCCTGTCCAGAATGTCGCTAGTTCGGCATGACCGGGGTCACTGTTTTTGTGTCAAAAAATGAAGAAAAAAAAATCTGAGCTATTTTTGTGAAAATTGTTCTAAAATGTTTTTTTTAGCCCTGTCCAAAATGTCGCTAGTTCGGCATGATCGGAGTCATTGTTTTTGGTGACAAAAATAGAAATCTGCAATTTTTTGTGAAAATAGTTTAAAAATGTTTTTTTAGGCCTGTCCAGAATGTCGCTAGTTCGGCCGGGGTCACTGTTTTTGTGTCGTGAAAATGAAAAAAAAATATCTGCAATTTTTTGTGAAAATTATTCTAAAATGCTTTTTTTAGGCCTGTCCAAAATGTCGCTAGTTCGGCATGATCGGAGTCATCGTTTTTGGTGACAAAAATAGAAATCTGCAATTTTTTGTGGAAATGGTTTTAAAATGTTTTTTTAGGCCTGTCCAGAATGTCGCTAGATCGGCATGACCGGGGTCACTGTTTTTGTGTCGTGAAAATGAAAAAAAATATCTGCAATTTTTTGTGAAAATGGTCATAAAATGTTTTTTTAGGCCTGTCCAGAATGTCGATAGTTCGTCATGACCGGGGTCACTGTTTTTGTGTCAAAAAGGAAAAAAAAATCTGAGCTATTTTTGTGAAAATTGTTCTAAAATGCTTTTTTTAGGCCTGTCCAGAATGTCGCTAGTTCGGCATGACCAGAGTCATTGTTTTTGGTGACAAAAATAGAAATCTGCAATTTTTGTGAAAATAGTTTTAAAATGTTTTTTTAGGCCTGTCCAGAATGTCGCTAGTTAGACATGATCGGAGTCATTGTTTTTGGTGACAAAAATAGAAATCTGCAATTTTTGTGAAAATAGTTTTAAAATGTTTTTTTAGGCCTGTCCAGAATGTCGCTAGTTCGGCCGGGGTCACTGTTTTTGTGTCGTGAAAATGAAAAAAAATATCTGCAATTTTTTGTGAAAATGGTTATAAAATGTTTTTTAGGCCTGTCCAGAATGTCGCTAGTTCGGCATGACCGGGGTCACTGTTTTTGTGTCGTGAAAATGAAAAAAAATATCTGCAATTTTTTGTGAAAATGGTTATAAAATGTTTTTTAGGCCTGTCCAGAATGTCGATAGTTCGTCATGACCGGGGGTCACTGTTTTTGTGTCAAAAAGGAAAAAAAAATCTGAGCTATTTTTGTGAAAATTATTCTAAAATGCTTTTTTTAGGCCTGTCCAAAATGTCGCTAGTTCGGCATGATCGGAGTCATCGTTTTTGGTGACAAAAATAGAAATCTGCAATTTTTTGTGGAAATGGTTTTAAAATGTTTTTTTAGGCCTGTCCAGAATGTCGCTAGATCGGCATGACCGGGGTCACTGTTTTTGTGTCGTGAAAATGAAAAAAAAATATCTGCAATTTTTTGTGAAAATGGTCATAAAATGTTTTTTTAGGCCTGTCCAGAATGTCGATAGTTCGTCATGACCGGGGTCACTGTTTTTGTGTCAAAAAAGGAAAAAAAAAAATCTGAGCTATTTTTGTGAAAATTATTCTAAAATGCTTTTTTTAGGCCTGTCCAAAATGTCGCTAGTTCGGCATGATCGGAGTCATTGTTTTTGGTGACAAAAATAGAAATCTGCAATTTTTTGTGAAAATAGTTTTAAAATGTTTTTTTAGGCCTGTCCAGAATGTCGCTAGTTAGACATGATCGGAGTCATTGGTTTGGTGACAAAAATAGAAATCTGCAATTTTTTGTGAAAATAGTTTTAAAATGTTTTTTTAGGCCTGTCCAGAATGTCGCTAGTTCGGCATGACCGGGGTCACTGTTTTTGTGTCGTGAAAATGAAAAAAAAATATCTGCAATTTTTTGTGAAAATGGTTATAAAATGTTTTTTTAGGCCTGTCCAGAATGTCGCAAGTTCGGCATGACCGGGGTCACTGTTTTTGTGTCGTGACAATGAAAAAAATATCTGCAATTTTTTGTGAAAATGGTTATAAAATGTTTTTTTAGGCCTGTCCAGAATGTCGATAGTTCGGCATGACCGGGGTCACTGTTTTTGTGTCAAAAAATGAAAAAAAAATCTGAGCTATTTTTGTGAAAATTGTTCAAAAATGGGTTTTTTAGGCCTGTTCAAAATGTCGCTAGTTCGGCATGATCGGAGTCATTGTTTTTGGTGACAAAAATAGAAATCTGCAATTTTTGTGAAAATAGTTTTAAAATGTTTTTTAGGCCTGTCCAGAATGTCGCTAGTTCGGCATGACCGGGGTCACTGTTTTTGTGTCGTGAAAATGAAAAAAAATATCTGCAATTTTTTGTGAAAATGGTTATAAAATGTTTTTTAGGCCTGTCCAGAATGTCGATAGTTCGGCATGACCGGGGTCACTGTTTTTGTGTCGTGAAAATGAAAAAAAATATCTGCAATTTTTTGTGAAAATGGTTATAAAATGTTTTTTAGGCCTGTCCAGAATGTCGCTAGTTCGGCATGACCGGGGTCACTGTTTTTGTGTCGTGAAAATGAAAAAAATATCTGCAATTTTTTGTGAAAATGGTTATAAAATGTTTTTTTAGGCCTGTCCAGAATGTCGCAAGTTCGGCATGACCGGGGTCACTGTTTTTGTGTCGTGAAAATGAAAAAGAAATATCTGCAATTTTTTGTGAAAATGGTTATAAAATGTTTTTTAGGCCTGTCCAGAATGTCGATAGTTCGGCATGACCGGGGTCACTGTTTTTGTGTCAAAAAATGAAAAAAAAATCTGAGCTATTTTTGTGAAAATTGTTCTAAAATGTTTTTTTTAGGCCTGTCCAAAATGTCGCTAGTTCGGCATGGTCGGAGTCATTGTTTTTGGTGACAAAAATAGAAATCTGCAATTTTTGTGAAAATAGTTTTAAAATGTTTTTTAGGCCTGTCCAGAATGTCGCTAGTTCGGCATGACCGGGGTCACTGTTTTTGTGTCGTGAAAATGAAAAAAAATATCTGCAATTTTTTGTGAAAATGGTTATAAAATATTTTTTAGGCCTGTCCAGAATGTCGATAGTTCGGCATGACCGGGGTCACTGTTTTTGTGTCAAAAAATGAAGAAAAAAATCTGAGCTATTTTTGTGAAAATTGTTCAAAAATGGGTTTTTTAGGCCTGTCCAAAATGTCGCTAGTTCGGCATGATCGGAGTCATTGTTTTTGGTGACAAAAATAGAAATCTGCAATTTTTGTGAAAATAGTTTTAAAATGTTTTTTTAGGCCTGTCCAGAATGTCGCTAGTTCGGCATGACCGGGGTCACTGTTTTTGTGTCGTGAAAATGAAAAAAAATATCTGCAATTTTTTGTGAAAATGGTTATAAAATATTTTTTTAGGCCTGTCCAGAATGTCGATAGTTCGGCATGACCGGGGTCACTGTTTTTGTGTCAAAAAATGAAGAAAAAAAATCTGAGCTATTTTTGTGAAAATTGTTCAAAAATGGGTTTTTTTAGGCCTGTCCAAAATGTCGCTAGTTCGGCATGATCGGAGTCATTGTTTTTGGTGACAAAAATAGAAATCTGCAATTTTTTGTGAAAATAGTTTTAAAATGTTTTTTTAGGCCTGTCCAGAATGTCGCTAGTTCGGCATGACCGGGGTCACTGTTTTTGTGTCAAAAAAATAAAAAATAAATATCTGCAATTTTGGGTGAAAATGGTAATAAAATGTTTTTTTAGGCCTGTCCAGAATGTCGATAGTTCGTCATGACCGGGGTCACTGTTTTTGTGTCAAAAAATGAAGAAAAAAAATCTGAGCTATTTTTGTGAAAATTGTTCTAAAATGTTTTTTTAGGCCTGTCCAAAATGTCGCTAGTTCGGCATGATCGGAGTCATTGTTTTTGGTGACAAAAATAGAAATCTGCAATTTTTTGTGAAAATAGTTTTAAAATGTTTTTTAGGCCTGTCCAGAATGTCGCTAGTTCGGCATGACCGGGGTCACTGTTTTTGTGTCGTGAAAATGAAAAAAAAATATCTGCAATTTTTTGTGAAAATGGTTATAAAATGTTTTTTTAGGCCTGTCCAGAATGTCGATAGTTCGGCATGACCGGGGTCACTGTTTTTGTGTCAAAAAATGAAAAAAAAAAATCAGAGCTATTTTTGTGAAAATTGTTCTAAAATGTTTTTTTTAGGCCTGTCCAAAATGTCGCTAGTTCGGCATGATCGGAGTCATTGTTTTTGGTGACAAAAATAGAAATCTGCAATTTTTTGTGAAAATAGTTTTAAAATGTTTTTTTAGGCCTGTCCAGAATGTCGCTAGTTAGACATGATCGGAGTCATTGTTTTTGGTGACAAAAATAGAAATCTGCAATTTTTTGTGAAAATAGTTTAAAAATGTTTTTTTAGGCCTGTCCAGAATGTCGCTAGTTCGGCATGACCGGGGTCACTGTTTTTGTGTCGTGAAAATGAAAAAAAAATATCTGCAATTTTTTGTGAAAATGGTTATAAAATGTTTTTTAGGCCTGTCCAGAATGTCGCATAGTTCGGCATGACCGGGGTCACTGTTTTTGTGTCGTGAAAATGAAAAAAAAATATCTGCAATTTTTTGTGAAAATGGTTATAAAATGTTTTTTTAGGCCTGTCCAGAATGTCGCAAGTTCGGCATGACCGGGGTCATTGTTTTTGGTGACAAAAATAGAAATCTGCAATTTTTTGTGAAAATGGTTATAAAATGTTTTTTAGGCCTGTCCAGAATGTCGCTAGTTCGGCATGACCGGGGTCACTGTTTTTGTGTCAAAAAATGAAAAAAAAATCTGAGCTATTTTTGTGAAAATTGTTCTAAAATGTTTTTTTTAGGCCTGTCCAAAATGTCGCTAGTTCGGCATGGTCGGAGTCATTGTTTTTGGTGACAAAAAAGAAATCTGCAATTTTTGTGAAAATAGTTTTAAAATGTTTTTTTAGGCCTGTCCAGAATGTCGCTAGTTCGGCATGACCGGGGTCACTGTTTTTGTGTCGTGAAAATGAAAAAAAATATCTGCAATTTTTTGTGAAAATGGTTATAAAATATTTTTTAGGCCTGTCCAGAATGTCGATAGTTCGGCATGACCGGGGTCACTGTTTTTGTGTCAAAAAATGAAAAAAAAATCTGAGCTATTTTTGTGAAAATTGTTCAAAAATGGGTTTTTTAGGCCTGTCCAAAATGTCGCTAGTTCGGCATGATCGGAGTCATTGTTTTTGGTGACAAAAATAGAAATCTGCAATTTTTGTGAAAATAGTTTTAAAATGTTTTTTAGGCCTGTCCAGAATGTCGCTAGTTCGGCATGACCGGGGTCACTGTTTTTGTGTCAAAAAAATAAAAAATAAATATCTGCAATTTTTGGTGAAAATGGTAATAAAATGTTTTTTTAGGCCTGTCCAGAATGTCGATAGTTCGTCATGACCGGGGTCACTGTTTTTGTGTCAAAAAATGAAGAAAAAAAATCTGAGCTATTTTTGTGAAAATTGTTCTAAAATGTTTTTTTTAGGCCTGTCCAAAATGTCGCTAGTTCGGCATGATCGGAGTCATTGTTTTTGGTGACAAAAATAGAAATCTGCAATTTTTTGTGAAAATAGTTTTAAAATGTTTTTTTAGGCCTGTCCAGAATGTCGCTAGTTCGGCATGACCGGGGTCACTGTTTTTGTGTCGTGAAAATGAAAAAAAATATCTGCAATTTTTAGTGAAAATGGTTATAAAATGTTTTTTAGGCCTGTCCAGAATGTCGATAGTTCGGCATGACCGGGGTCACTGTTTTTGTGTCAAAAAATGAAAAAAAAAATCAGAGCTATTTTTGTGAAAATTGTTCTAAAATGTTTTTTTTAGGCCTGTCCAAAATGTCGCTAGTTCGGCATGATCGGAGTCATTGTTTTTGGTGACAAAAATAGAAATCTGCAATTTTTGTGAAAATAGTTTTAAAATGTTTTTTAGGCCTGTCCAGAATGTCGCTAGTTAGACATGATCGGAGTCATTGTTTTTGGTGACAAAAATAGAAATCTGCAATTTTTTGTGAAAATAGTTTAAAAATGTTTTTTTAGGCCTGTCCAGAATGTCGCTAGTTCGGCATGACCGGGGTCACTGTTTTTGTGTCGTGAAAATGAAAAAAAATATCAGCAATTTTTTGTGAAAATGGTTATAAAATGTTTTTTAGGCCTGTCCAGAATGTCGCAAGTTCGGCATGACCGGGGTCACTGTTTTTGTGTCGTGAAAATGAAAAAAAATATCTGCAATTTTTTGTGAAAATGGTTATAAAATGTTTTTTAGGCCTGTCCAGAATGTCGCTAGTTCGGCATGACCGGGGTCACTGTTTTTGTGTCGTGAAAATGAAAAAAAAATATCTGCAATTTTTTGTGAAAATGGTTATAAAATGTTTTTTTAGGCCTGTCCAGAATGTCGCAAGTTCGGCATGACCGGGGTCACTGTTTTTGTGTCGTGAAAATGAAAAAAAAATATCTGCAATTTTTTGTGAAAATGGTTATAAAATGTTTTTTTAGGCCTGTCCAGAATGTCGATAGTTCGGCATGACCGGGGTCACTGTTTTTGGTGACAAAAATAGAAATCTGCAATTTTTTGTGAAAATAGTTCGGCATGACCTTTGGTCACTGTTTTTGTGTCAAAAAATGAAAAAAAAAATCTGAGCTATTTTTGTGAAAATTGTTCAAAAATGGGGTTTTTTAGGCCTGTCCAAAATGTCGCTAGTTCGGCATGATCGGAGTCATTGTTTTTGGTGACAAAAATAGAAATCTGCAATTTTTTGTGAAAATAGTTTTAAAATGTTTTTTTAGGCCTGTCCAGAATGTCGCTAGTTCGGCATGACCGGGGTCACTGATTTTGTGTCAAAAAAATAAAAAATAAATATCTGCAATTTTTTGTGAAAATGGTAATAAAATGTTTTTTTAGGCCTGTCCAGAATGTCGATAGTTCGTCATGACCGGGGTCACTGTTTTTGTGTCAAAAAATGAAGAAAAAAAATCTGAGCTATTTTTGTGAAAATTGTTCTAAAATGTTTTTTTTAGGCCTGTCCAAAATGTCGCTAGTTCGGCATGATCGGAGTCACTGTTTTTGGTGACAAAAAATAAAAATCTGCAATTTTTGTGAAAATAGTTTTAAAATGTTTTTTAGGCCTGTCCAGAATGTCGCTAGTTCGGCATGACCGGGGTCACTGTTTTTGTGTCGTGAAAATGAAAAAAAATATCTGCAATTTTTTGTGAAAATGGTTATAAAATGTTTTCTTAGGCCTGTCCAGAATGTCGATAGTTCGGCATGACCGGGGTCACTGTTTTTGTGTCAAAAAATGAAAAAAAAAATCAGAGCTATTTTTGTGAAAATTGTTCTAAAATGTTTTTTTTAGGCCTGTCCAAAATGTCGCTAGTTCGGCATGATCGGAGTCACCGTTTTTGGTGACAAAAATAGAAATCTGCAATTTTTTGTGAAAATAGTTTTAAAATGTTTTTTAGGCCTGTCCAGAATGTCGCTAGTTCGGCATGACCGGGGTCACTGTTTTTGTGTCAAAAAATAAAAAATAAATATCTGCAATTTTTGTGAAAATGGTAATAAAATGTTTTTTTAGGCCTGTCCAGAATGTCGATAGTTCGTCATGACCGGGGTCACTGTTTTTGTGTCGTGAAAATGAAAAAAAAATATCTGCAATTTTTTGTGAAAATGGTTATAAAATGTTTTTTTAGGCCTGTCCAGAATGTCGATAGTTCGTCATGACCGGGGGTCACTGTTTTTGTGTCAAAAAAGGAAAAAAAAAAATCTGAGCTATTTTTGTGAAAATTATTCTAAAATGCTTTTTTTAGGCCTGTCCAAAATGTCGCTAGTTCGGCATGATCGGAGTCATCGTTTTTGGTGACAAAAAAAGAAATCTGCAATTTTTTGTGGAAATGGTTTTAAAATGTTTTTTTAGGCCTGTCCAGAATGTCGCTAGATCGGCATGACCGGGGTCACTGTTTTTGTGTCGTGAAAATGAAAAAAAAATATCTGCAATTTTTTGTGAAAATGGTCATAAAATGTTTTTTAGGCCTGTCCAGAATGTCGATAGTTCGTCATGACCGGGGTCACTGTTTTTGTGTCAAAAAGGAAAAAAAAATCTGAGCTATTTTTGTGAAAATTATTCTAAAATGCTTTTTTAGGCCTGTCCAAAATGTCGCTAGTTCGGCATGATCGAGTCATTGTTTTTGGTGACAAAAATAGAAATCTGCAATTTTTGTGAAAATAGTTTTAAAATGTTTTTTAGGCCTGTCCAGATTGCTAGTTGACATGATCGAGTCATTGTTTTTGGTGACAAAATAGAAATCTGCAATTTTTGTGAAAATAGTTTTAAAATGTTTTTTAGGCCTGTCCAGAATGTCGCTAGTTCGGCATGACCGGGGTCACTGTTTTTGTGTCGTGAAAATGAAAAAAAAATATCTGCAATTTTTTGTGAAAATGGTTATAAAATGTTTTTCTAGGCCTGTCCAGAATGTCGCAAGTTCGGCATGAACTGTTTTTGTGTCGTGAAAATGAAAAAAAAATATCTGCAATTTTTTGTGAAAATGGTTATAAAATGTTTTTTTAGGCCTGTCCAGAATGTCGATAGTTCGGCATGACCGGGGTCACTGTTTTTGTGTCAAAAAATGAAAAAAAAAATCTGAGCTATTTTTGTGAAAATTGTTCAAAAATGGGTTTTTTTAGGCCTGTCCAAAATGTCGCTAGTTCGGCATGATCGGAGTCATTGTTTTTGGTGACAAAAATAGAAATCTGCTATTTTTTGTGAAAATAGTTTTAAAATGTTTTTTTAGGCCTGTCCAGAATGTCGATAGTTCGTCATGACCGGGGTCACTGTTTTTGTGTCAAAAAATGAAGAAAAAAAAATCTGAGCTATTTTTGTGAAAATTGTTCTAAAATGTTTTTTTTAGGCCTGTCCAAAATGTCGCTAGTTCTGCATGATCGGAGTCATTGTTTTTGGTGACAAAAATAGAAATCTGCAATTTTTTGTGAAAATAGTTTTAAAATGTTTTTTTAGGCCTGTCCAGAATGTCGCTAGTTCGGCATGACCGGGGTCACTGTTTTTGTGTCGTGAAAATGAAAAAAAAATATCTGCAATTTTTTGTGAAAATGGTTATAAAATGTTTTTTTAGGCCTGTCCAGAATGTCGCTAGTTCGGCATGACCGGGGTCACTGTTTTTGTGTCGTGAAAATGAAAAAAAAATCTGAGCTATTTTTGTGAAAATTGTTCTAAAATGTTTTTTTTTAGGCCTGTCCAGAATGTCGCAAGTTCGGCATGACCGGGGTCACTGTTTTTGTGTCGTGAAAATGAAAAAAAAATATCTGCAATTTTTTGTGAAAATGGTTATAAAATGTTTTTTTAGGCCTGTCCAGAATGTCGATAGTTCGGCATGACCGGGGTCACTGTTTTTGTGTCAAAAAATGAAAAAAAAAATCTGAGCTGTTTTTGTGAAAATTGTTCTAAAATGTTTTTTTTTAGGCCTGTCCAAAATGTCGCTAGTTCGGCATGATCGGAGTCATTGTTTTTGGTGACAAAAATAGAAATCTGCTATTTTTTGTGAAAATAGTTTTAAAATGTTTTTTTAGGCCTGTCCAGAATGTCGATAGTTCGTCATGACCGGGGTCACTGTTTTTGTGTCAAAAAATGAAGAAAAAAAAATCTGAGCTATTTTTGTGAAAATTGTTCTAAAATGTTTTTTTTTAGGCCTGTCCAAAATGTCGCTAGTTCTGCATGATCGGAGTCATTGTTTTTGGTGACAAAAATAGAAATCTGCAATTTTTTGTGAAAATAGTTTTAAAATGTTTTTTTAGGCCTGTCCAGAATGTCGCTAGTTCGGCATGACCGGGGTCACTGTTTTTGTGTCGTGAAAATGAAAAAAAATATCTGCAATTTTTTGTGAAAATGGTTATAAAATGTTTTTTTAGGCCTGTCCAGAATGTCGCTAGTTCGGCATGACCGGGGTCACTGTTTTTGTGTCGTGAAAATGAAAAAAAAATATCTGCAATTTTTTGTGAAAATGGTTATAAAATGTTTTTTAGGCCTGTCCAGAATGTCGCAAGTTCGGCATGACCGGGGTCACTGTTTTTGTGTCGTGAAAATGAAAAAAAAATATCTGCAATTTTTTGTGAAAATGGTTATAAAATGTTTTTTTAGGCCTGTCCAGAATGTCGATAGTTTGGCATGACCGGGGTCACTGTTTTTGTGTCAAAAAATGAAAAAATAAATCTGAGCTATTTTTGTGAAAATTGTTCTAAAATGTTTTTTTTTAGGCCTGTCCAAAATGTCGCTAGTTCGGCATGATCGGAGTCATTGTTTTTGGTGACAAAAATAGAAATCTGCAATTTTTTGTGAAAATAGTTTTAAAATGTTTTTTTAGGCCTGTCCAGAATGTCGCTAGTTCGGCATGACCGGGGTCACTGTTTTTGGTGACAAAAATAGAAATCTGCAATTTTTGTGAAAATAGTTTTAAAATGTTTTTTAGGCCTGTCCAGAATGTCGCTAGTTCGGCATGACCGGGGTCACTGTTTTTGTGTCGTGAAAATGAAAAAAAATATCTGCAATTTTTTGTGAAAATGGTTATAAAATGTTTTTTAGGCCTGTCCAGAATGTCGATAGTTCGGCATGACCGGGGTCACTGTTTTTGTGTCGTGAAAATGAAAAAAAATATCTGCAATTTTTGTGAAAATGGTTATAAAATGTTTTTTTAGGCCTGTCCAGAATGTCGCTAGTTCGGCATGACCGGGGTCACTGTTTTTGTGTCGTGAAAATGAAAAAAAATATCTGCAATTTTTTGTGAAAATGGTTATAAAATGTTTTTTAGGCCTGTCCAGAATGTCGCTAGTTCGGCATGACCGGGGTCACTGTTTTTGTGTCGTGAAAATGAAAAAAAAATCTGAGCTATTTTTTGTGAAAATGGTTCTAAAATGTTTTTTTAGGCCTGTCCAGAATGTCGCAAGTTCGGCATGACCGGGGTCACTGTTTTTGTGTCGTGAAAATGAAAAAAAATATCTGCAATTTTTTGTGAAAATGGTTATAAAATGTTTTTTAGGCCTGTCCAGAATGTCGATAGTTCGGCATGACCGGAGTCACTGTTTTTGTGTCAAAAATGAAAAAAAATCTGAGCTATTTTTGTGAAAATAGTTCTAAAATGTTTTTTTTAGGCCTGTCCAGAATGTCGCTAGTTCGGCATGATCGGAGTCATTGTTTTTGGTGACAAAAATAGAAATCTGCTATTTTTTGTGAAAATAGTTTTAAAATGTTTTTTAGGCCTGTCCAGAATGTCGATAGTTCGTCATGACCGGGGTCACTGTTTTTGTGTCAAAAATGAAAAAAAAAAATCTGAGCTATTTTTGTGAAAATTGTTCTAAAATGTTTTTTTAGGCCTGTCCAGAATGTCGCTAGTTCTGCATGATCGGAGTCATTGTTTTTGTTGACAAAAATAGAAATCTGCAATTTTTTGTGAAAATAGTTTTAAAATGTTTTTTTAGGCCTGTCCAGAATGTCGCTAGTTCGGCATGACCGGGGTCACTGTTTTTGTGTCGTGAAAATGAAAAAAAATATCTGCAATTTTTTGTGAAAATGGTTTTAAAATCTTTTTTTAGGCCTGTCCAGAATGTCGCTAGTTCGGCATGACCGGGGTCACTGTTTTTGTGTCGTGAAAATGAAAAAAAATATCTGCAATTTTTTGTGAAAATGGTTATAAAATGTTTTTTTAGGCCTGTCCAGAATGTCGCTAGTTCGGCATGACCGGGGTCACTGTTTTTGTGTCGTGAAAATGAAAAAAAAATATCTGCAATTTTTTGTGAAAATTGTTATAAAATGTTTTTTTAGGCCTGTCCAGAATGTCGATAGTTCGGCATGACCGGGGTCACTGTTTTTGTGTCAAAAAATGAAAAAATAAATCTGAGCTATTTTTGTGAAAATAGTTCTAAAATGTTTTTTTTAGGCCTGTCCAGAATGTCGCTAGTTCGGCATGATCGAGTCATTGTTTTTGGTGACAAAAATAGAAATCTGCAATTTTTGTGAAAATGGTTTTAAAATGTTTTTTTAGGCCTGTCCAGAATGTCGCTAGTTCGGCATGACCGGGGTCACTGTTTTTGGTGACAAAAATAGAAATCTGCAATTTTTGTGAAAATAGTTCTAAAATGTTTTTTTAGGCCTGTCCAGAATGTCGCTAGTTCGGCATGACCGGGGTCACTGTTTTTGTGTCGTGAAAATGAAAAAAATATCTGCAATTTTTTGTGAAAATGGTTATAAAATGTTTTTTAGGCCTGTCCAGAATGTCGATAGTTCGGCATGACCGGGGTCACTGTTTTTGTGTCGTGAAAATGAAAAAAAATATCTGCAATTTTTGTGAAAATGGTTATAAAATGTTTTTTTAGGCCTGTCCAGAATGTCGCTAGTTCGGCATGACCGGGGTCACTGTTTTTGTGTCGTGAAAATGAAAAAAAATATCTGCAATTTTTTGTGAAAATGGTTATAAAATGTTTTTTTAGGCCTGTCCAGAATGTCGCAAGTTCGGCATGACCGGGGTCACTGTTTTTGTGTCGTGAAAATGAAAAAAATATCTGCAATTTTTTGTGAAAATGGTTATAAAATGTTTTTTTAGGCCTGTCCAGAATGTCGATAGTTCGGCATGACCGGGGTCACTGTTTTTGTGTCGTGAAAATGAAAAAAAATATCTGCAATTTTTTGTGAAAATGGTTATAAAATGTTTTTTTAGGCCTGTCCAGAATGTCGATAGTTCGGCATGATCGGAGTCACTGTTTTTGGTGACAAAAATAGAAATCTGACAATTTTTGTGAAAATAGTTCTAAAATGTTTTTTTAGGCCTGTCCAGAATGTCGCTAGTTCGGCATGATCGGAGTCATTGTTTTTGGTGACGAAAATAGAAATCTGCAATTTTTGTGAAAATAGTTTTAAAATGTTTTTTAGGCCTGTCCAGAATGTCGCTAGTTCGGCATGACCGGGGTCACTGTTTTTGTGTCGTGAAAATGAAAAAAAATATCTGCAATTTTTTGTAAAAATGGTTATAAAATGTTTTTTAGGCCTGTCCAGAATGTCGATAGTTCGGCATGACCGGAGTCACTGTTTTTGGTGACAAAAATAGAAATCTGCAATTTTTGTGAAAATAGTTATAAAATGTTTTTTTAGGCCTGTCCAGAATGTCGCTAGTTCGGCATGACCGGAGTCACTGTTTTTGTCGTGACAAAAATAGAAATCTGCAATTTTTTGTGAAAATGGTTATAAAATCTTTTTTAGGCCTGTCCAGAATGTCGATAGTTCGGCATGACCGGGGTCACTGTTTTTGTGTCGTGAAAATGAAAAAAAATATCTGCAATTTTTTGTGAAAATGGTTATAAAATGTTTTTTTAGGCCTGTCCAGAATGTCGATAGTTCGGCATGACCGGGGTCACTGTTTTTGTGTCAAAAAATGAAAAAAAAAATCTGAGCTATTTTTGTGAAAATTGTTCTAAAATGTTTTTTTTTAGGCCTGTCCAAAATGTCGCTAGTTCGGCATGATCGGAGTCATTGTTTTTGGTGACAAAAATAGAAATCTGCAATTTTTTGTGAAAATAGTTTTAAAATGTTTTTTTAGGCCTGTCCAGAATGTCGCTAGTTCGGTCACTGTTTTTGTGTCAAAAAAATAAAAAATAAATATCAGCAATTTTTGGTGAAAATGGTAATAAAATGTTTTTTAGGCCTGTCCAGAATGTCGATAGTTCGGCATGACCGGGGTCACTGTTTTTGTGTCAAAAAATGAAGAAAAAAAATCTGAGCTATTTTTTGTGAAAATTGTTCTAAAATGTTTTTTTTAGGCCTGTCCAGAATGTCGCTAGTTCGGCATGACCGGGGTCACTGTTTTTGTCGTGACAAAAATAGAAATCTGCAATTTTTTGTGAAAATAGTTATAAAATGTTTTTTAGGCCTGTCCAGAATGTCGCTAGTTCGGCATGACCGGGGTCACTGTTTTTGTGTCGTGAAAATGAAAAAAAATATCTGCAATTTTTTGTGAAAATGGTTTTAAAATCTTTTTTAGGCCTGTCCAGAATGTCGATAGTTCGGCATGACCGGGGTCACTGTTTTTGTGTCGTGAAAATGAAAAAAATATCTGCAATTTTTTGTGAAAATGGTTTTAAAATGTTTTTTAGGCCTGTCCAGAATGTCGCTAGTTCGGCATGACCGGGGTCACTGTTTTTGTGTCGTGAAAATGAAAAAAAATATCTGCAATTTTTTGTGAAAATGGTTATAAAATGTTTTTTTAGGCCTGTCCAGAATGTCGCAAGTTCGGCATGACCGGGGTCACTGTTTTTGTGTCGTGAAAATGAAAAAAAATATCTGCAATTTTTTGTGAAAATGGTTATAAAATGTTTTTTAGGCCTGTCCAGAATGTCGATAGTTCGGCATGACCGGGGTCACTGTTTTTGTGTCAAAAAATGAAAAAAAAATCTGAGCTATTTTTGTGAAAATTGTTCTAAAATGTTTTTTTTAGGCCTGTCCAAAATGTCGCTGTTTCGGCATGATCGGAGTCATTGTTTTTGGTGACAAAAATAGAAATCTGCAATTTTTGTGAAAATAGTTTTAAAATGTTTTTTTAGGCCTGTCCAGAATGTCGCTAGTTCGGCATGACCGGGGTCACTGTTTTTGTGTCGTGAAAATGAAAAAAAATATCTGCAATTTTTGTAAAAATGGTTATAAAATGTTTTTTAGGCCTGTCCAGAATGTCGATAGTTCGGCATGACCGGGGTCACTGTTTTTGTCGTGACAAAAATAGAAATCTGCAATTTTTTGTGAAAATAGTTTTAAAATGTTTTTTTAGGCCTGTCCAGAATGTCGCTAGTTCGGCATGACCGGGGTCACTGTTTTTGTGTCGTGAAAATGAAAAAAAATATCAGCAATTTTTTGTGAAAATGGTTATAAAATGTTTTTTAGGCCTGTCCAGAATGTCGCAAGTTCGGCATGACCGGGGTCACTGTTTTTGTGTCGTGAAAATGAAAAAAAATATCAGCAATTTTTTGTGAAAATGGTTATAAAATGTTTTTTTAGGCCTGTCCAGAATGTCGCAAGTTCGGCATGACCGGGGTCACTGTTTTTGTGTCGTGAAAATGAAAAAAAATATCAGCAATTTTTTGTGAAAATGGTTATAAAATGTTTTTTTAGGCCTGTCCAGAATGTCGCTAGTTCGGCATGATCGGAGTCATTGTTTTTGGTGACAAAAATAGAAATCTGCAATTTTTTGTGAAAATAGTTTTAAAATCTTTTTTTAGGCCTGTCCAGAATGTCGATAGTTCGGCATGACCGGGGTCACTGTTTTTGTGTCGTGAAAATGAAAAAAAAATATCTGCAATTTTTTGTGAAAATGGTTATAAAATGTTTTTTAGGCCTGTCCAGAATGTCGATAGTTCGGCATGACCGGGGTCACTGTTTTTGTGTCAAAAAATGAAAAAAAAATCTGAGCTATTTTTGTGAAAATTGTTCTAAAATGTTTTTTTTAGGCCTGTCCAAAATGTCGCTAGTTCGGCATGATCGGAGTCATTGTTTTTGGTGACAAAAATAGAAATCTGCAATTTTTTGTGAAAATAGTTTTAAAATGTTTTTTTAGGCCTGTCCAGAATGTCGCTAGTTCGGTCACTGTTTTTGTGTCAAAAAAATAAAAAATAAATATCTGCAATTTTTGGTGAAAATGGTAATAAAATGTTTTTTTAGGCCTGTCCAGAATGTCGATAGTTCGTCATGACCGGGGTCACTGTTTTTGTGTCAAAAAAATGAAGAAAAAAAAATCTGAGCTATTTTTGTGAAAATTGTTCTAAAATGTTTTTTTTTAGGCCTGTCCAAAATGTCGCTAGTTCTGCATGATCGGAGTCATTGTTTTTGGTGACAAAAATAGAAATCTGCAATTTTTTGTGAAAATAGTTTTAAAATGTTTTTTTAGGCCTGTCCAGAATGTCGCTAGTTCGGCATGACCGGGGTCACTGTTTTTGTGTCGTGAAAATGAAAAAAAAATATCTGCAATTTTTTGTGAAAATGGTTATAAAATGTTTTTTAGGCCTGTCCAGAATGTCGCTAGTTCGGCATGACCGGGGTCACTGTTTTTGTGTCGTGAAAATGAAAAAGAAATATCTGCAATTTTTTGTGAAAATGGTTATAAAATGTTTTTTTAGGCCTGTCCAGAATGTCGATAGTTCGGCATGACCGGGGTCACTGTTTTTGTGTCAAAAAATGAAAAAAAATCTGAGCTATTTTTGTGAAAATTGTTCTAAAATGTTTTTTTTAGGCCTGTCCAAAATGTCGCTAGTTCGGCATGATCGGAGTCATTGTTTTTGGTGACAAAAATAGAAATCTGCAATTTTTTGTGAAAATAGTTTTAAAATGTTTTTTAGGCCTGTCCAGAATGTCGCTAGTTCGGCATGACCGGGGTCACTGTTTTTGTGTCGTGAAAATGAAAAAAAAATATCTGCAATTTTTTGTGAAAATGGTTATAAAATGTTTTTTTAGGCCTGTCCAGAATGTCGATAGTTCGGCATGACCGGGGTCACTGTTTTTGGTGACAAAAATAGAAATCTGCAATTTATTGTGAAAATAGTTTTAAAATGTTTTTTTAGGCCTGTCCAGAATGTCGCTAGTTCGGCATGACCGGGGTCACTGTTTTTGTGTCGTGAAAATGAAAAAAAATATCTGCAATTTTTTGTGAAAATGGTTATAAAATGTTTTTTTAGGCCTGTCCAGAATGTCGCAAGTTCGGCATGAACGGGGTCACTGTTTTTGTGTCGTGAAAATGAAAAAGAAATATCTGCAATTTTTTGTGAAAATGGTTATAAAATGTTTTTTTAGGCCTGTCCAGAATGTCGATAGTTCGGCATGACCGGGGTCACTGTTTTTGTGTCAAAAAATGAAAAAAAAATCTGAGCTATTTTTGTGAAAATTGTTCTAAAATGTTTTTTTTAGGCCTGTCCAAAATGTCGCTAGTTCGGCATGATCGGAGTCATTGTTTTTGGTGACAAAAATAGAAATCTGCAATTTTTGTGAAAATAGTTTTAAAATGTTTTTTTAGGCCTGTCCAGAATGTCGCTAGTTCGGCAAGACCGGGGTCACTGTTTTTGTGTCGTGAAAATGAAAAAAAATATCTGCAATTTTTTGTGAAAATGGTTATAAAATGTTTTTTAGGCCTGTCCAGAATGTCGATAGTTCGGCATGACCGGGGTCACTGTTTTTGGTGACAAAAATAGAAATCTGCAATTTTTGTGAAAATAGTTTTAAAATGTTTTTTAGGCCTGTCCAGAATGTCGCTAGTTCGGCATGACCGGGGTCACTGTTTTTGTGTCGTGAAAATGAAAAAAAATATCTGCAATTTTTTGTGAAAATGGTTATAAAATGTTTTTTAGGCCTGTCCAGAATGTCGCAAGTTCGGCATGACCGGGGTCACTGTTTTTGTGTCGTGAAAATGAAAAAGAAATATCTGCAATTTTTTGTGAAAATGGTTATAAAATGTTTTTTAGGCCTGTCCAGAATGTCGATAGTTCGGCATGACCGGGGTCACTGTTTTTGTGTCAAAAAATGAAAAAAAAATCTGAGCTATTTTTGTGAAAATTGTTCTAAAATGTTTTTTTAGGCCTGTCCAAAATGTCGCTAGTTCGGCATGATCGGAGTCATTGTTTTTGGTGACAAAAATAGAAATCTGCAATTTTTTGTGAAAATAGTTTTAAAATGTTTTTTAGGCCTGTCCAGAATGTCGCTAGTTCGGCAAGACCGGGGTCACTGTTTTTGTGTCGTGAAAATGAAAAAAAATATCTGCAATTTTTTGTGAAAATGGTTATAAAATGTTTTTTAGGCCTGTCCAGAATGTCGATAGTTCGGCATGACCGGGGTCACTGTTTTTGGTGACAAAAATAGAAATCTGCAATTTTTGTGAAAATAGTTTTAAAATGTTTTTTAGGCCTGTCCAGAATGTCGCTAGTTCGGCAAGACCGGGGTCACTGTTTTTTTGTCGTGAAAATGAAAAAAAATATCTGAGCAATTTTTGTGAAAATTGTTATAAAATGTTTTTTTAGGCCTGTCCAAAATGTCGCTAGTTCGGCATGACCGGGGTCACTGTTTTTGGTGACAAAAATAGAAATCTGCAATTTTTTGTGAAAATAGTTTTAAAATGTTTTTTAGGCCTGTCCAGAATGTCGCTAGTTCGGCATGACCGGGGTCACTGTTTTTGTGTCGAAAAATAAAAAATAAATATCTGCAATTTTTTGTGAAAATGGTAATAAAATGTTTTTTAGGCCTGTCCAGAATGTCGATAGTTCGGCATGACCGGGGTCACTGTTTTTGTGTCAAAAATGAAGAAAAAAAATCTGAGCTATTTTTGTGAAAATTGTTCTAAAATGTTTTTTTTAGGCCTGTCCAAAATGTCGCTAGTTCGGCATGATCGGAGTCATTGTTTTTGGTGACAAAAATCGAAATCTGCAATTTTTGTGAAAATAGTTTTAAAATTTTTTTTAGGCCTGTCCAGAATGTCGCTAGTTCGGCATGACCGGGGTCACTGTTTTTGTGTCCAAAAAATAAAAAATAAATATCTGCAATTTTTTGTGAAAATGATAATAAAATGTTTTTTTAGGCCTGTCCAGAATGTCGATAGTTCATCATGACCGGGGTCACTGTTTTTGTGTCAAAAAATGAAGAAAAAAAATCTGAGCTATTTTTGTGAAAATTGTTCTAAAATGTTTTTTTTAGGCCTGTCCAAAATGTCGCTAGTTCGGCATGATCGGAGTCATTGTTTTTGGTGACAAAAATAGAAATCTGCAATTTTTTGTGAAAAAAGTTTTAAAATGTTTTTTTAGGCCTGTCCAGAATGTCGCTAGTTCGGCATGACCGGGGTCACTGTTTTTGTGTCGTGAAAATGAAAAAAATATCTGCAATTTTTTGTGAAAATGGTTATAAAATGTTTTTTTAGGCCTGTCCAGAATGTCGATAGTTCGGCATGACCGGGGTCACTGTTTTTGGTGACAAAAATAGAAATCTGCAATTTTTTGTGAAAATAGTTTTAACCTGTTGGGTCTAGGGGGCAGCATTTGCACGTCTGGATAAAAAAAATGTACCCGATTTAATCTGGTTACTAATCCTACCCAGTAACTAGAATATGCATATACTTATTATATATGGATAGAAAACACTCTAAAGTTTCCAAAACTGTTTGAATGGTGTCTGTGAGTATAACAGAACTCATTTGGCAGGCAAAACCCTGAGACATTTTCTGACAGGAAGTGGATACCTGATGTGTTGTATTGACTTTAAACCTATCCCATTGAAAAACACAGGGGTTTAGGAATATTTTGGCACTTCCTATTGCTTCCACTAGATGTCACCAGCCTTTACAAAGTGTTTTGAGTCTTCTGGAGGGAGATCTGACCGAACAAGAGCCATGGAACGGTGATGTCCCATTAGACACCTGGCGCGCTACTTCATGTTGGGTACCCTCGTTCCAATACGTTATAAAAGGCTATGCATTCGTCCACCTTGAATATTATTCATGTTCTGGTTAAAAAGGCCCTAATGATTTATGCTATACAACGTTTGACATGTTTGAACGAACGGAAATATATTTTTTCCCCTCGTTCATGACGAGAAGTCCGGCTGGCTTACATCATGTGCTAACGAGACGGAGATTTTTGGACATAAATGATGAGCTTTTTTGAACAAAACTACATTCGTTATGGACCTGTGATACCTGGAAGTGACATCTGATGAAGAGAATCAAAGGTAATGGATTATTTACATAGTATTTTCGATTTTAGATCTCCCCAACATGACGTCTAGTCTGTATCGCACGCGCGTATTTTTCTGGGCACAGTGCTCAGATTATTGCAAAGTGTGATTTCCCAGTAAGGTTATTTTTAAATCTGGCAAGTTGATTGCGTTCAAAAGATGTAAATCTATAATTCTTTAAATGACAATATAATATTTTACCAATGTTTTCTAATTTTAATTATTTAATTTGTGACGCTGACTTGACTGCCGGTTATTGGAGGGAAACGATTTCCTCAACATCAATGCCATAGTAAAACGCTGTTTTTGTATATAAATATGAACTTGATAGAACTAAAAATGCATGCATTGTCTAACATAATGTCCTAGGAGTGTCATCTGATGGAGATTGTAAAAGGTTAGTGTATCATTTTAGCTGGTTTTATGGTTTTGGTGACCCTGTCTTTGACTTGACAAAACATTACACACAACTCTTGTAAATGTACTGTCCTAACATACTCTAAATTTATGCTTTCGCCGTAAAACCTTTTTGAAATCGTAAAACGTGGTTAGATTAAGGAGATGTTTATCTTTCAAATGGTGTAACATAGTTGTATTTTTGAAAAATTTGAATTTTGACATTTATTTGGATTCAAATTTGCCGCTCTTGAAATGCACCTGCTGTTGATGGAGTGCACCACAGGTGGCACGCTAGCGTCCCACCTAGCCCCAATTAAAATGTTTTTTTAGGCCTGTCCAGAATGTCGCTAGTTCGGCATGACCGGGGTCACTGTTTTTGTGTCAAAAAAATAAAAAATAAATATCTGCAATTTTTTGTGAAAATGGTAATAAAATGTTTTTTTAGGCCTGTCCAGAATGTCGATAGTTCGTCATGACCGGGGTCACTGTTTTTGTGTCAAAAAATGAAGAAAAAAAATCTGAGCTATTTTTGTGAAAATTGTTCTAAAATGTTTTTTTTAGGCCTGTCCAAAATGTCGCTAGTTCGGCATGATCGGAGTCATTGTTTTTGGTGACAAAAATAGAAATCTGCAATTTTTGGTGAAAATAGTTTTAAAATGTTTTTTTAGGCCTGTCCAGAATGTCGCTAGTTCGGCATGACCGGGGTCACTGTTTTTGTGTCAAAAAAATAAAAAATAAATATCTGCAATTTTTTGTGAAAATGGTAATAAAATGTTTTTTTAGGCCTGTCCAGAATGTCGATAGTTCGTCATGACCGGGGTCACTGTTTTTGTGTCATAAAATGAAGAAAAAAAATCTGAGCTATTTTTGTGAAAATTGTTCTAAAATGTTTTTTTTTAGGCCTGTCCAAAATGTCGCTAGTTCGGCATGATCGGAGTCATTGTTTTTGGTGACAAAAATAGAAATCTGCAATTTTTGTGAAAATAGTTTTAAAATGTTTTTTAGGCCTGTCCAGAATGTCGCTAGTTCGGCATGACCGGGGTCACTGTTTTTGTGTCGTGAAAATGAAAAAAAATATCTGCAATTTTTTGTGAAAATGGTTATAAAATGTTTTTTAGGCCTGTCCAGAATGTCGATAGTTCGGCATGACCGGGGTCACTGTTTTTGTGTCGTGAAAATGAAAAAAAATATCTGCAATTTTTTGTGAAAATGGTTATAAAATCTTTTTTAGGCCTGTCCAGAATGTCGATAGTTCGGCATGACCGGGGTCACTGTTTTTGTGTCGTGAAAATGAAAAAAAATATCTGCAATTTTTTGTGAAAATGGTTATAAAATGTTTTTTAGGCCTGTCCAGAATGTCGATAGTTCGGCATGACCGGGGTCACTGTTTTTGTGTCGTGAAAATGAAAAAAAATATCTGCAATTTTTTGTGAAAATGGTTATAAAATCTTTTTTAGGCCTGTCCAGAATGTCGATAGTTCGGCATGACCGGGGTCACTGTTTTTGTGTCGTGAAAATGAAAAAAAAATATCTGCAATTTTTTGTGAAAATGGTTATAAAATGTTTTTTAGGCCTGTCCAGAATGTCGATAGTTCGGCATGATCGGAGTCATTGTTTTTGGTGACAAAAATAGAAATCTGCAATTTTTTGTGAAAATAGTTTTTAAATGTTTTTTTAGGCCTGTCCAGAATGTCGCTAGTTCGGCATGATCGGAGTCATTGTTTTTGGTGACAAAAATAGAAATCTGCAATTTTTTGTGAAAATAGTTTTTAAATCTTTTTTTAGGCCTGTCCAGAATGTCGATAGTTCGGCATGACCGGGGTCACTGTTTTTGTGTCGTGAAAATGAAAAAAAATATCTGCAATTTTTTGTGAAAATGGTTATAAAATGTTTTTTTAGGCCTGTCCAGAATGTCGATAGTTCGGCATGACCGGGGTCACTGTTTTTGTGTCAAAAAATGAAAAAAAGAAATCTGAGCTATTTTTGTGAAAATTGTTCTAAAATGTTTTTTTTTAGGCCTGTCCAAAATGTCGCTAGTTCGGCATGATCGGAGTCATTGTTTTTGGTGACAAAAATAGAAATCTGCAATTTTTTGTGAAAATAGTTTTAAAATGTTTTTTTAGGCCTGTCCAGAATGTCGCTAGTTCGGCATGACCGGGGTCACTGTTTTTGTGTCGTGAAAATGAAAAAAAAATATCTGCAATTTTTTGTGAAAATGGTTATAAAATGTTTTTTTAGGCCTGTCCAGAATGTCGATAGTTCGGCATGACCGGGGTCACTGTTTTTGTGTCGTGAAAATGAAAAAAAAATATCTGCAATTTTTTGTGAAAATCGTTATAAAATCTTTTTTTAGGCCTGTCCAGAATGTCGATAGTTCGGCATGACCGGGGTCACTGTTTTTGTGTCAAAATAAAAATAAAAATAAAAATAAAAAATCTGAGCTTTTTTTGTGAAAATGGTTCTAAAATGTTTTTTTTTAGGCCTGTCCAAAATGTCGCTGGTTCGGCATGATCGGAGTAATTGTTTTTGGTGACAAAAATAGAAATCTGCAATTTTTTGTGAAAATAGTTTTAAAATGTTTTTTAGGCCTGTCCAGAATGTCGCTAGTTCGGCATGACCGGAGTCACTGTTTTTGTCGTGACAAAAATAGAAATCTGCAATTTTTTGTGAAAATGGTTATAAAATCTTTTTTTAGGCCTGTCAAGAATGTCGATAGTTCGGCATGACCGGGGTCACTGTTTTTGTGTCGTGAAAATGAAAAAAAATATCTGCAATTTTTTGTGAAAATGGTTATAAAATGTTTTTTTAGGCCTGTCCAGAATGTCGATAGTTCGGCATGACCGGGGTCACTGTTTTTGTGTCAAAAAATGAAAAAAAATCTGGCTATTTTTGTGAAAATAGTTTTAAAATGTTTTTTTAGGACTGTCCAGAATGTCGCTAGTTCTGCATGATCGGAGTCATTGTTTTTGGTGACAAAAATAGAAATCTGCAATTTTTGTGAAAATAGTTTTAAAATGTTTTTTAGGCCTGTCCAGAATGTCGCTAGTTCGGCATGACCGGGGTCACTCTTTTTGTGTCGTGAAAATGAAAAAAATATATCTGCAATTTTTTGTGAAAATGGTTATAAAATGTTTTTTTAGGCCTGTCCAGAATGTCGATAGTTCGGCATGACCGGGGTCACTGTTTTTGGTGACAAAAATAGAAATCTGCAATTTTTTGTGAAAATTGTTTTCAAATGTTTTTTTAGGCCTGTCCAGAATGTCGCTAGTTCGGCATGACCGGGGTCACTGTTTTTGTGTCAAAAAATGAAGAAAAAAAAATCTGAGCTATTTTTGTGAAAATTGTTCTAAAATGTTTTTTTTTAGGCCTGTCCAAAATGACGCTAGTTCGGCATGATCGGAGTAATTGTTTTTGGTGACAAAAATAGAAATCTGCACTTTTTTGTGAAAATAGTTTTAAAATGTTTTTTTAGGCCTGTCCAGAATGACGCTAGTTCGGCATGACCGGGGTCACTGTTTTTGTGTCGTGAAAATGAAAAAAAAATATCTGCAATTTTTTGTGAAAATGGTTATAAAAAGTTTTTTTAGGCCTGTCCAGAATGTCGATAGTTCGGCATGACCGGGGTCACTGTTTTTGTGTCAAAAAATGAAAAACAAAAATCAGAGCTATTTTTGTGAAAATAGTTCTAAAATGTTTTTTTTTAGGCCTGTCCAAAATGTCGCTAGTTCGGCATGATCGGAGTCACTGTTTTTGGTGACAAAAATAGAAATCTGCAATTTTTGTGAAAATAGTTTTAAAATGTTTTTTAGGCCTGTCCAGAATGTCGCTAGTTCGGCATGACCGGGGTCACTGTTTTTGTGTCGTGAAAATGAAAAAAAAATATCTGCAATTTTTTGTGAAAATGGTAATAAAATGTTTTTTTAGGCCTGTCCAGAATGTCGATAGTTCGTCATGACCGGGGTCACTGTTTTTGTGTCAAAAAATGAAAAAAAAAAATCTGAGCTATTTTTGTGAAAATTGTTCTAAAATGTTTTTTTAGGCCTGTCCAGAAAGTCGATAGTTTGGCATGACCGGGGTCACTGTTTTTGGTGACAAAAATAGAAATCTGCATTTTTTTGTGAAAATAGTTTTAAAATGTTTTTTTAGGCCAGTCCAGAATGTCGCTAGTTCGGCATGATCAGAGTCATTGTTTTTGGTGACAAAAATAGAAATCTGCAATTTTTTGTGAAAATAGTTTTAAAATGTTTTTTAGGCCTGTCCAGAATGTCGCTAGTTCGGCATGACCGGGGTCACTGTTTTTGTGTCGTGAAAATGAAAAAAAATATCTGCAATTTTTTGTGAAAATGGTTATAAAATGTTTTTTAGGCCTGTCCAGAATGTCGATAGTTCGGCATGACCGGGGTCACTGTTTTTGTGTCGTGAAAATGAAAATGAAATATCTGCAATTTTTTGTGAAAATGGTTATAAAATGTTTTTTAGGCCTGTCCAGAATGTCGATAGTTCGGCATGACCGGGGTCACTGTTTTTGTGTCGTGAAAATGAAAAAAAATATCTGCAATTTTTTGTGAAAATGGTTATAAAATGTTTTTTTAGGCCTGTCCAGAATGTCGCAAGTTCGGCATGACCGGGGTCACTGTTTTTGTGTCGTGAAAATGAAAAAAAATATCTGCAATTTTTTGTGAAAATGGTTATAAAATGTTTTTTAGGCCTGTCCAGAATGTCGATAGTTCGGCATGACCGGGGTCACTGTTTTTGTGTCGTGAAAATGAAAATGAAATATCTGACAATTTTTGTGAAAATGGTTATAAAATGTTTTTTTAGGCCTGTCCAGAATGTCGATAGTTCGGCATGACCGGGGTCACTGTTTTTGTGTCGTGAAAATAAAAAAAATATCTGCAATTTTTTGTGAAAATGGTTATAAAATGTTTTTTAGGCCTGTCCAGAATGTCGCAAGTTCGGCATGACCGGGGTCACTGTTTTTGTGTCGTGAAAATGAAAAAAAATATCTGCAATTTTTTGTGAAAATGGTTATAAAATGTTTTTTAGGCCTGTCCAGAATGTCGATAGTTCGGCATGACCGGGGTCACTGTTTTTGTGTCAAAAAATGAAAAAAAAATCTGAGCTATTTTTGTGAAAATTGTTCTAAAATGTTTTTTTTAGGCCTGTCCAAAATGTCGCTAGTTCGGCATGATCGGAGTCATTGTTTTTGGTGACAAAAATAGAAATCTGCAATTTTTTGTGAAAATAGTTTTTAAATGTTTTTTTAGGCCTGTCCAGAATGTCGATAGTTCGTCATGACTGGGGTCACTGTTTTTGTGTCAAAAAATGAAGAAAAAAAAATCTGAGCTATTTTTGTGAAAATTGTTCTAAAATGTTTTTTTTTAGGCCTGTCCAAAATAACGCTAGTTCGGCATGATCGGAGTAATTGTTTTTGGTGACAAAAATAGAAATCTGCACTTTTTTGTGAAAATAGTTTTTAAATGTTTTTTTAGGCCTGTCCAGAATGACGCTAGTTCGGCATGACCGGGGTCACTGTTTTTGTGTCGTGAAAATGAAAAAAAATATCTGCAATTTTTGTGAAAATGGTTATAAAATGTTTTTTTAGGCCTGTCCAGAATGTCGATAGTTCGGCATGACCGGGGTCACTGTTTTTGGTGACAAAAATAGAAATCTGCATTTTTTGTGAAAATAGTTTTAAAATGTTTTTTAGGCCAGTCCAGAATGTCGCTAGTTCGGCATGATCGGAGTCATTGTTTTTGGTGACAAAAATAGAAATCTGCAATTTTTGTGAAAATAGTTTTAAAATGTTTTTTTAGGCCTGTCCAGAATGTCGCTAGTTCGGCATGACCGGGGTCACTGTTTTTGTGTCGTGAAAATGAAAAAAAATATCTGCAATTTTTTGTGAAAATGGTTATAAAATGTTTTTTTAGGCCTGTCCAGAATGTCGATAGTTCGGCATGACCGGGGTCACTGTTTTTGTGTCGTGAAAATGAAAATGAAATATCTGCAATTTTTGTGAAAATGGTTATAAAATGTTTTTTAGGCCTGTCCAGAATGTCGATAGTTCGGCATGACCGGGGTCACTGTTTTTGTGTCGTGAAAATGAAAAAAAATATCTGCAATTTTTTGTGAAAATGGTTATAAAATGTTTTTTAGGCCTGTCCAGAATGTCGCAAGTTCGGCATGACCGGGGTCACTGTTTTTGTGTCGTGAAAATGAAAAAAAATATCTGCAATTTTTTGTGAAAATGGTTATAAAATGTTTTTTAGGCCTGTCCAGAATGTCGATAGTTCGGCATGACCGGGGTCACTGTTTTTGTGTCAAAAAATGAAAAAAAAAATCAGAGCTATTTTTGTGAAAATAGTTCTAAAATGTTTTTTTTAGGCCTGTCCAAAATGTCGCTAGTTCGGCATGATCGGAGTCATTGTTTTTGGTGACAAAAATAGAAATCTGCAATTTTTTGTGAAAATAGTTTTAAAATGTTTTTTAGGCCTGTCCAGAATGTCGCTAGTTCGGCATGACCGGGGTCACTGTTTTTGTGTCGTGAAAATGAAAAAAAATATCTGCAATATTTTGTGAAAATGGTTATAAAATGTTTTTTTAGGCCTGTCCAGAATGTCGATAGTTCGGCATGACCGGGGTCACTGTTTTTGTGTCAAAAAATGAAAAAAAAATCTGAGCTATTTTTGTGAAAATTGTTCTAAAATGTTTTTTTTAGGCCTGTCCAAAATGTCGCTAGTTCGGCATGATCGGAGTCATTGTTTTTGGTGACAAAAATAGAAATCTGCAATTTTTGTGAAAATAGTTTTTAAATGTTTTTTAGGCCTGTCCAGAATGTCGCTAGTTCGGCACTGTTTTTGTGTCGTGAAAATGAAAAAAAATATCTGCAATTTTTGTAAAAATGGTTATAAAATGTTTTTTTAGGCCTGTCCAGAATGTCGATAGTTCGGCATGACCGGGGTCACTGTTTTTGGTGACAAAAATAGAAATCTGCATTTTTTGTGAAAATAGTTTTAAAATGTTTTTTAGGCCAGTCCAGAATGTCGCTAGTTCGGCATGATCGGAGTCATTGTTTTTGGTGACAAAAATAGAAATCTGCAAATTTTTGTGAAAATAGTTTTAAAATGTTTTTTTAGGCCTGTCCAGAATGTCGCTAGTTCGGCATGACCGGGGTCACTGTTTTTGTGTCGTGAAAATGAAAAAAAATATCTGCAATTTTTTGTGAAAATGGTTATAAAATGTTTTTTAGGCCTGTCCAGAATGTCGATAGTTCGGCATGACCGGGGTCACTGTTTTTGTGTCGTGAAAATGAAAATGAAATATCTGCAATTTTTTGTGAAAATGGTTATAAAATGTTTTTTTAGGCCTGTCCAGAATGTCGATAGTTCGGCATGACCGGGGTCACTGTTTTTGTGTCGTGAAAATGAAAAAAAATATCTGCAATTTTTTGTGAAAATGTATATAAAATGTTTTTTAGGCCTGTCCAGAATGTCGCAAGTTCGGCATGACCGGGGTCACTGTTTTTGTGTCGTGAAAATGAAAAAAAATATCTGCAATTTTTTGTGAAAATGGTTATAAAATGTTTTTTAGGCCTGTCCAGAATGTCGATAGTTCGGCATGACCGGGGTCACTGTTTTTGTGTCAAAAAATGAAAAAAAAATCTGAGCTATTTTTGTGAAAATTGTTCTAAAATGTTTTTTTTAGGCCTGTCCAAAATGTCGCTAGTTCGGCATGATCGGAGTCATTGTTTTTGGTGACAAAAATAGAAATCTGCAATTTTTGTGAAAATAGTTTTAAAATGTTTTTTAGGCCTGTCCAGAATGTCGCTAGTTCGGCATGACCGGGGTCACTGTTTTTGTGTCGTGAAAATGAAAAAAAATATCTGCAATTTTTTGTGAAAATGGTTATAAAATGTTTTTTAGGCCTGTCCAGAATGTCGATAGTTCGGCATGACCGGGGTCACTGTTTTTGGTGACAAAAATAGAAATCTGCAATATTTTGTGAAAATAGTTTTAAAATGTTTTTTAGGCCTGTCCAGAATGTCGCTATTTCGGCATGACCGGGGTCACTGTTTTTGTGTCAAAAAATAAAAATAAATATCTGCAATTTTTTGTGAAAATGGTAAAAAATGTTTTTTAGGCCTGTCCAGAATGTCGATAGTTCGTCATGACCGGGGTCACTGTTTTTGTGTCAAAAAATGAAGAAAAAAAAATCTGAGCTATTTTGTGAAAATTGTTCTAAAATGTTTTTTTTTAGGCCTGTCCAAAATGACGCTAGTTCGGCATGATCGGAGTAATTGTTTTTGGTGACAAAAATAGAAATCTGCAATTTTTTGTGAAAATAGTTTTTAAATGTTTTTTTAGGCCTGTCCAGAATGTCGCTAGTTCGGCACTGTTTTTGTGTCGTGAAAATGAAAAAAAAATATCTGCAATTTTTTGTAAAAATGGTTATAAAATGTTTTTTTAGGCCTGTCCAGAATGTCGATAGTTCGGCATGACCGGGGTCACTGTTTTTGGTGACAAAAATAGAAATCTGCATTTTTTTGTGAAAATAGTTTTAAAATGTTTTTTTAGGCCAGTCCAGAATGTCGCTAGTTCGGCATGATCGGAGTCATTGTTTTTGGTGACAAAAATAGAAATCTGCAAATTTTTGTGAAAATAGTTTTAAAATGTTTTTTTAGGCCTGTCCAGAATGTCGCTAGTTCGGCATGACCGGGGTCACTGTTTTTGTGTCGTGAAAATGAAAAAAAAATATCAGCAATTTTTTGTGAAAATGGTTATAAAATGTTTTTTTAGGCCTGTCCAGAATGTCGATAGTTCGGCATGACCGGGGTCACTGTTTTTGTGTCGTGAAAATGAAAATGAAATATCTGCAATTTTTTGTGAAAATGGTTATAAAATGTTTTTTTAGGCCTGTCCAGAATGTCGATAGTTCGGCATGACCGGGGTCACTGTTTTTGTGTCGTGAAAATGAAAAAAAAATATCTGCAATTTTTTGTGAAAATGTATATAAAATGTTTTTTTAGGCCTGTCCAGAATGTCGCAAGTTCGGCATGACCGGGGTCACTGTTTTTGTGTCGTGAAAATGAAAAAAAAATATCTGCAATTTTTTGTGAAAATGGTTATAAAATGTTTTTTTAGGCCTGTCCAGAATGTCGATAGTTCGGCATGACCGGGGTCACTGTTTTTGTGTCAAAAATGAAAAAAAAATCTGAGCTATTTTTGTGAAAATTGTTCTAAAATGTTTTTTTTAGGCCTGTCCAAAATGTCGCTAGTTCGGCATGATCGGAGTCATTGTTTTTGGTGACAAAAATAGAAATCTGCAATTTTTTGTGAAAATAGTTTTAAAATGTTTTTTAGGCCTGTCCAGAATGTCGCTAGTTCGGCATGACCGGGGTCACTGTTTTTGTGTCGTGAAAATGAAAAAAAATATCTGCAATTTTTTGTGAAAATGGTTATAAAATGTTTTTTTAGGCCTGTCCAGAATGTCGATAGTTCGGCATGACCGGGTCACTGTTTTTGGTGACAAAAATAGAAATCTGCAATATTTTGTGAAAATAGTTTTAAAATGTTTTTTAGGCCTGTCCAGAATGTCGCTATTTCGGCATGACCGGGGTCACTGTTTTTGTGTCAAAAAAATAAAAAATAAATATCTGCAATTTTTTGTGAAAATGGTAAAAAAATGTTTTTTTAGGCCTGTCCAGAATGTCGATAGTTCGTCATGACCGGGGTCACTGTTTTTGTGTCAAAAAATGAAGAAAAAAAAATCTGAGCTATTTTTGTGAAAATTGTTCTAAAATGTTTTTTTTAGGCCTGTCCAAAATGACGCTAGTTCGGCATGATCGGAGTAATTGTTTTTGGTGACAAAAATAGAAATCTGCACTATTTTGTGAAAATAGTTTTAAAATGTTTTTTTTAGGCCTGTCCAGAATGTCGCTAGTTCGGCATGACCGGGGTCACTGTTTTTGTGTCGTGAAAATGAAAAAAAATATCTGCAATTTTTTGTAAAAATGGTTATAAAATGTTTTTTAGGCCTGTCCAGAATGTCGATAGTTCGGCATGACCGGGGTCACTGTTTTTGGTGACAAAAATAGAAATCTGCATTTTTTGTGAAAATAGTTTTAAAATGTTTTTTTAGGCCAGTCCAGAATGTCGCTAGTTCGGCATGATCGGAGTCATTGTTTTTGGTGACAAAAATAGAAATCTGCAATTTTTGTGAAAATAGTTTTAAAATGTTTTTTAGGCCTGTCCAGAATGTCGCTAGTTCGGCATGACCGGGGTCACTGTTTTTGTGTCGTGAAAATGAAAAAAAATATCTGCAATTTTTTGTGAAAATGGTTATAAAATGTTTTTTTAGGCCTGTCCAGAATGTCGATAGTTCGGCATGACCGGGGTCACTGTTTTTGTGTCGTGAAAATGAAAATGAAATATCTGCAATTTTTTGTGAAAATGGTTATAAAATGTTTTTTAGGCCTGTCCAGAATGTCGATAGTTCGGCATGACCGGGGTCACTGTTTTTGGTGACAAAAATAGAAATCTGCATTTTTTTGTGAAAATAGTTTTTAAATGTTTTTTTAGGCCAGTCCAGAATGTCGCTAGTTCGGCATGATCGGAGTCATTGTTTTTGGTGACAAAAATAGAAATCTGCAATTTTTGTGAAAATAGTTTTAAAATGTTTTTTTAGGCCTGTCCAGAATGTCGCTAGTTCGGCATGACTGGGGTCACTGTTTTTGTGTCGTGAAAATGAAAAAAAATATCTGCAATTTTTTGTGAAAATGGTTATAAAATGTTTTTTTAGGCCTGTCCAGAATGTCGATAGTTCGGCATGACCGGGGTCACTGTTTTTGTGTCGTGAAAATGAAAATGAAATATCTGCAATTTTTTGTGAAAATGGTTATAAAATGTTTTTTTAGGCCTGTCCAGAATGTCGATAGTTCGGCATGACCGGGGTCACTGTTTTTGTGTCGTGAAAATGAAAAAAAAATATCTGCAATTTTTTGTGAAAATGGTTATAAAATGTTTTTTTAGGCCTGTCCAGAATGTCGCAAGTTCGGCATGACCGGGGTCACTGTTTTTGTGTCGTGAAAATGAAAAAAAAATATCTGCAATTTTTTGTGAAAATGGTTATAAAATGTTTTTTTAGGCCTGTCCAGAATGTCGATAGTTCGGCATGACCGGGGTCACTGTTTTTGGTGACAAAAATAGAAATCTGCAATATTTTGTGAAAATAGTTTTAAAATGTTTTTTTAGGCCTGTCCAGAATGTCGCTAGTTCGCCATGACCGGGGTCACTGTTTTTTGTGTCGTGAAAATGAAAAAAATATCTGCAATTTTTTGTGAAAATGGTTATAAAATGTTTTTTAGGCCTGTCCAGAATGTCGATAGTTCGGCATGACCGGGGTCACTGTTTTTGTGTCAAAAAATGAAAAAAAAAAATCAGAGCTATTTTTGTGAAAATTGTTCTAAAATGTTTTTTTTAGGCCTGTCCAAAATGTCGCTAGTTCGGCATGATCGGAGTCACTGTTTTTGGTGACAAAAATAGAAATCTGCAATTTTTTGTGAAAATAGTTTTAAATGTTTTTTAGGCCTGTCCAGAATGTCGCTAGTTCGGCATGACCGGGGTCACTGTTTTTGTGTCGTGAAAATGAAAAAAAATATCTGCAATTTTTTGTGAAAATGGTAATAAAAAGTTTTTTAGGCCTGTCCAGAATGTCGATAGTTCGGCATGACGGGGGTCACTGTTTTTGTGTCAAAAATGAAAAAAAAATCTGAGCTATTTTTGTGAAAATTGTTCTAAAATGTTTTTTTAGGCCTGTCCAAAATGTCGCTAGTTCGGCATGATCGGAGTCATTGTTTTTGGTGACAAAAATAGAAATCTGCAATTTTTTGTGAAAATAGTTTTAAAATGTTTTTTAGGCCTGTCCAGAATGTCGCTAGTTCGGCATGACCGGGGTCACTGTTTTTGTGTCGTGAAAATGAAAAAAAATATCTGCAATTTTTTGTGAAAATGGTTATAAAATGTTTTTTAGGCCTGTCCAGAATGTCGATAGTTCGGCATGACGGGGTCACTGTTTTTGTGTCAAAAAATGAAAAAAAAATCTGAGCTATTTTTGTGAAAATTGTTCTAAAATGTTTTTTTTAGGCCTGTCCAAAATGTCGCTAGTTCGGCATGATCGGAGTCATTGTTTTTGGTGACAAAAATAGAAATCTGCAATTTTTGTGAAAATAGTTTTAAAATGTTTTTTTAGGCCTGTCCAGAATGTCGCTAGTTCGGCATGACCGGGGTCACTGTTTTTGTGTCGTGAAAATGAAAAAAAATATCTGCAATTTTTTGTGAAAATGGTTATAAAATGTTTTTTAGGCCTGTCCAGAATGTCGATAGTTCGGCATGACCGGGGTCACTGTTTTTGTGTCAAAAAATGAAAAAAAAATCAGAGCTATTTTTGTGAAAATTGTTATAAAATGTTTTTTTTTAGGACTGTCCAAAATGTCGCTAGTTCGGCATGATCGGAGTCACTGTTTTTGGTGACAAAAATAGAAATCTGCAATTTTTTGTGAAAATAGTTTTAAAATGTTTTTTTAGGCCTGTCCAGAATGTCGCTAGTTCGGCATGACCGGGGTCACTGTTTTTGTGTCAAAAAAATAAAAAATAAATATCTGCAATTTTTTGTGAAAATGGTAATAAAAAGTTTTTTAGGCCTGTCCAGAATGTCGATAGTTCGGCATGACGGGGGTCACTGTTTTTGTGTCAAAAATGAAAAAAAAATCTGAGCTATTTTTGTGAAAATTGTTCTAAAATGTTTTTTTTAGGCCTGTCCAAAATGTCGCTAGTTCGGCATGATCGGAGTCATTGTTTTTGGTGACAAAAATAGAAATCTGCAATTTTTGTGAAAATAGTTTTAAAATGTTTTTTAGGCCTGTCCAGAATGTCGCTAGTTCGGCATGACCGGGGTCACTGTTTTTGTGTCGTGAAAATGAAAAAAAAATATCTGCAATTTTTTGTGAAAATGGTTATAAAATGTTTTTTTAGGCCTGTCCAGAATGTCGCTAGTTCGGCATGACCGGGGTCACTGTTTTTGTGTCGTGAAAATGAAAAAAAATATCTGCAATTTTTTGTGAAAATTGTTCTAAAATGTTTTTTTTTAGGCCTGTCCAAAATGTCGCTAGTTCGGCATGATCGGAGTCACTGTTTTTGGTGACAAAAATAGAAATCTGCAATTTTTGTGAAAATAGTTTTAAAATGTTTTTTAGGCCTGTCCAGAATGTCGCTAGTTCGGCATGACCGGAGTCACTGTTTTTGTGTCAAAAAATAAAAAATAAATATCTGCAATTTTTTGTGAAAATGGTAATAAAAAGTTTTTTTAGGCCTGTCCAGAATGTCGATAGTTCGTCATGACCGGGGTCACTGTTTTTGTGTCAAAAAATGAAGAAAAAAAATCTGAGCTATTTTTGTGAAAATTGTTCTAAAATGTTTTTTTTAGGCCTGTCCAAAATGTCGCTAGTTCGGCATGATCGGAGTCATTGTTTTTGGTGACAAAATAGAAATCTGCAATTTTTTGTGAAAATAGTTTTAAAATGTTTTTTAGGCCTGTCCAGAATGTCGCAAGTTCGGCATGACCGGGGTCACTGTTTTTGTGTCGTGAAAATGAAAAAAAATATCTGCAATTTTTTGTGAAAATGGTTATAAAATGTTTTTTAGGCCTGTCCAGAATGTCGATAGTTCGGCATGACCGGGGTCACTGTTTTTGTGTCAAAAATGAAAAAAAAATCTGAGCTATTTTTGTGAAAATTGTTCTAAAATGTTTTTTTTAGGCCGGTCCAAAATGTCGCTAGTTCGGCATGATCGGAGTCATTGTTTTTGGTGAAAAAATAGAAATCTGCAATTTTTTGTGAAAATAGTTTTAAAATGTTTTTTAGGCCTGTCCAGAATGTCGCTAGTTCGGCATGACCGGGGTCACTGTTTTTGTGTCGTGAAAATGAAAAAAAAATATCTGCAATTTTTGTGAAAATGGTTATAAAATGTTTTTTAGGCCTGTCCAGAATGTCGATAGTTCGGCATGACCGGGGTCACTGTTTTTGGTGACAAAAATAGAAATCTGCAATTTTTTGTGAAAATAGTTTTAAAATGTTTTTTAGGCCTGTCCAGAATGTCGCTAGTTCGGCATGACCGGGGTCACTGTTTTTGTGTCAAAAAAATAAAAAATAAATATCTGCAATTTTTTGTGAAAATGGTAATAAAATGTTTTTTAGGCCTGTCCAGAATGTCGATAGTTCGTCATGACCGGGGTCACTGTTTTTGTGTCATAAAATGAAGAAAAAAATCTGAGCTATTTTTGTGAAAATTGTTCTAAAATGTTTTTTTTAGGCCTGTCCAAAATGTCGCTAGTTCGGCATGATCGGAGTCATTGTTTTTGGTGACAAAAATAGAAATCTGCAATTTTTGTGAAAATAGTTTTAAAATGTTTTTTAGGCCTGTCCAGAATGTCGCTAGTTCGGCATGACCAGGGTCACTGTTTTTGTGTCGTGAAAATGAAAAAAAAATATCTGCAATTTTTTGTGAAAATGGTTATAAAATGTTTTTTTAGGCCTGTCCAAAATGACGCTAGTTCGGCATGATCGGAGTCATTGTTTTTGGTGACAAAAATAGAAATCTGCAATTTTTTGTGAAAATAGTTTTAAAATGTTTTTTTAGGCCTGTCCAGAATGGCGCTAGTTTGGCCGGGGTCACTGTTTTTGTGTCGTGAAAATGAAAAAAAATATCTGCATTTTTTGTGAGAATGGTTATAAAATGTTTTTTTAGGCCTGTCCAGAATGTCGATAGTTCGTCATGACCGGGGTCACTGTTTTTGTGTCCAAAAAATAAAAAATGAAAAATAAAAAATCTGAGCTTTTTTGTGAAAATGGTTCTAAAATGTTTTTTTTAGGCCTGTCCAAAATGTCGCTAGTTCGGCATGATCGGAGTCATCGTTTTTGGTGACAAAAATAGAAATCTGCAATTTTTGTGGAAATGGTTTTAAAATCTTTTTTAGGCCTGTCCAGAATGTCGCTAGATCGGCATGACCGGGGTCACTGTTTTTGTGTCGTGAAAATGAAAAAAAATATCTGCAATTTTTTGTGAAAATTGTTCTAAAATGTTTTTTTAGGCCTGTCCAAAATGTCGCTAGTTCGGCATGATCGGAGTCATTGTTTTTGGTGACAAAAATAGAAATCTGCAATTTTTGGTGAAAATAGTTTTAAAATGTTTTTTAGGCCTGTCCAGAATGTCGCTAGTTCGGCATGACCGGGGTCACTGTTTTTGTGTCGTGAAAATGAAAAAAAATATCTGCAATTTTTGTGAAAATGGTTATAAAATGTTTTTTAGGCCTGTCCAGAATGTCGATAGTTCGGCATGACCGGGGTCACTGTTTTTGTGTCGTGAAAATGAAAAAAAATATCTGCAATTTTTGGTGAAAATGGTTATAAAATGTTTTTTAGGCCTGTCCAGAATGTCGCTAGTTCGGCATGACCGGGGTCACTGTTTTTGTGTCGTGAAAATGAAAAAAAATATCTGCAATTTTTTGTGAAAATGGTTATAAAATGTTTTTTAGGCCTGTCCAGAATGTCGCAAGTTCGGCATGACCGGGGTCACTGTTTTTGTGTCGTGAAAATGAAAAAAAATATCTGCAATTTTTTGTGAAAATGGTTATAAAATGTTTTTTTAGGCCTGTCCAGAATGTCGATAGTTCGGCATGACCGGGGTCACTGTTTTTGTGTCGTGAAAATGAAAAAAAATATCTGCAATTTTTTGTGAAAATGGTTATAAAATGTTTTTTTAGGCCTGTCCAGAATGTCGATAGTTCGGCATGACCGGGGTCACTGTTTTTGTGTCAAAAAATGAAGAAAAAAAATCTGAGCTATTTTTGTGAAAATTGTTCTAAAATGTTGTTTTTTAGGCCTGTCCAAAATGTCGCTAGTTCGGCATGATCGGAGTCATTGTTTTTGGTGACAAAAATAGAAATCTGCAATTTTTTGTGAAAATAGTTTTAAAGTGTTTTTTTAGGCCTGTCCAGAATGTCGCTAGTTCGGCATGACCGGGGTCACTGTTTTTGTGTCGTGAAAATGAAAAAAAATATCTGCAATTTTTTGTGAAAATGGTTATAAAATGTTTTTTTAGGCCTGTCCAGAATGTCGATAGTTCGGCATGACCGGGGTCACTGTTTTTGTGTCGTGAAAATGAAAAAAAATATCTGCAATTTTTGTGAAAATGGTTATAAAATGTTTTTTAGGCCTGTCCAGAATGTCGCTAGTTCGGCATGACCGGGGTCACTGTTTTTGTGTCGTGAAAATGAAAAAAAATATCTGCAATTTTTTGTGAAAATGGTTATAAAATGTTTTTTTAGGCCTGTCCAGAATGTCGCAAGTTCGGCATGACCGGGGTCACTGTTTTTGTGTCGTGAAAATGAAAAAAAAATATCTGCAATTTTTTGTGAAAATGGTTATAAAATGTTTTTTTAGGCCTGTCCAGAATGTCGATAGTTCGGCATGACCGGGGTCACTTTTTTTTGTGTCAAAAAATGAAAAAAAAAAATCTGAGCTATTTTTGTGAAAATTGTTCTAAAATGTTTTTTTTTAGGCCGGTCCAAAATGTCGCTAGTTCGGCATGATCGGAGTCATTGTTTTTGGTGAAAAAAATAGAAATCTGCAATTTTTTGTGAAAATAGTTTTAAAATGTTTTTTTAGGCCTGTCCAGAATGTCGCTAGTTCGGCATGACCGGGGTCACTGTTTTTGTGTCGTGAAAATGAAAAAAAATATCTGCAATTTTTTGTGAAAATGGTTATAAAATGTTTTTTAGGCCTGTCCAGAATGTCGATAGTTCGGCATGACCGGGGTCACTGTTTTTGGTGACAAAAATAGAAATCTGCAATTTTTGTGAAAATAGTTTTAAAATGTTTTTTAGGCCTGTCCAGAATGTCGCTAGTTCGGCATGACCGGGGTCACTGTTTTTGTGTCAAAAAATAAAAAATAAATATCTGCAATTTTTTGTGAAAATGGTAATAAAATGTTTTTTTAGGCCTGTCCAGAATGTCGATAGTTCGTCATGACCGGGGTCACTGTTTTTGTGTCATAAAATGAAGAAAAAAAATCTGAGCTATTTTTGTGAAAATTGTTCTAAAATGTTTTTTTTTAGGCCTGTCCAAAATGTCGCTAGTTCGGCATGATCGGAGTCATTGTTTTTGGTGACAAAAATAGAAATCTGCAATTTTTGTGAAAATAGTTTTAAAATGTTTTTTAGGCCTGTCCAGAATGTCGCTAGTTCGGCATGACCAGGGTCACTGTTTTTGTGTCGTGAAAATGAAAAAAAAATATCTGCAATTTTTTGTGAAAATGGTTATAAAATGTTTTTTTAGGCCTGTCCAAAATGACGCTAGTTCGGCATGATCGGAGTCATTGTTTTTGGTGACAAAAATAGAAATCTGCAATTTTTTGTGAAAATAGTTTTAAAATGTTTTTTAGGCCTGTCCAGAATGGCGCTAGTTTGGCCGGGGTCACTGTTTTTGTGTCGTGAAAATGAAAAAAAAATATCTGCATTTTTTTGTGAGAATGGTTATAAAATGTTTTTTTAGGCCTGTCCAGAATGTCGATAGTTCGTCATGACCGGGGTCACTGTTTTTGTGTCCAAAAAATAAAAATGAAAAATAAAAAATCTGAGCTTTTTTTGTGAAAATGGTTCTAAAATGTTTTTTTTTAGGCCTGTCCAAAATGTCGCTAGTTCGGCATGATCGGAGTCATCGTTTTTGGTGACAAAAATAGAAATCTGCAATTTTTTGTGGAAATGGTTTTAAAATCTTTTTTAGGCCTGTCCAGAATGTCGCTAGATCGGCATGACCGGGGTCACTGTTTTTGTGTCGTGAAAATGAAAAAAATATCTGCAATTTTTTGTGAAAATTGTTCTAAAATGTTTTTTTAGGCCTGTCCAAAATGTCGCTAGTTCGGCATGATCGGAGTCATTGTTTTTGGTGACAAAAATAGAAATCTGCAATTTTTGTGAAAATAGTTTTAAAATGTTTTTTAGGCCTGTCCAGAATGTCGCTAGTTCGGCATGACCGGGGTCACTGTTTTTGTGTCGTGAAAATGAAAAAAAATATCTGCAATTTTTTGTGAAAATGGTTATAAAATGTTTTTTTAGGCCTGTCCAGAATGTCGCTAGTTCGGCATGACCGGGGTCACTGTTTTTGTGTCGTGAAAATGAAAAAAAATATCTGCAATTTTTTGTGAAAATGGTTATAAAATGTTTTTTAGGCCTGTCCAGAATGTCGCAAGTTCGGCATGACCGGGGTCACTGTTTTTGTGTCGTGAAAATGAAAAAAAATATCTGCAATTTTTTGTGAAAATGGTTATAAAATGTTTTTTTAGGCCTGTCCAGAATGTCGATAGTTCGGCATGACCGGGGTCACTGTTTTTGTGTCAAAAAATGAAGAAAAAAATCTGAGCTATTTTTGTGAAAATTGTTCTAAAATGTTTTTTTTAGGCCTGTCCAAAATGTCGCTAGTTCGGCATGATCGGAGTCATTGTTTTTGGTGACAAAAATAGAAATCTGCAATTTTTGTGAAAATAGTTTTAAAGTGTTTTTTAGGCCTGTCCAGAATGTCGCTAGTTCGGCATGACCGGGGTCACTGTTTTTGTGTCGTGAAAATGAAAAAAAATATCTGCAATTTTTTGTGAAAATGGTTATAAAATGTTTTTTTAGGCCTGTCCAGAATGTCGATAGTTCGGCATGACCGGGGTCACTGTTTTTGTGTCGTGAAAATGAAAAAAAATATCTGCAATTTTTTGTGAAAATGGTTATAAAATGTTTTTTTAGGCCTGTCCAGAATGTCGATAGTTCGGCATGACCGGGGTCACTGTTTTTGGTGACAAAAATAGAAATCTGCAATTTTTTGTGAAAATAGTTTTAAAATGTTTTTTAGGCCTGTCCAGAATGTCGCTAGTTCGGCATGACCGGGGTCACTGTTTTTGTGTCAAAAAAATAAAAAATAAATATCTGCAATTTTTTGTGAAAATGGTAATAAAATGTTTTTTAGGCCTGTCCAGAATGTCGATAGTTCGTCATGACCGGGGTCACTGTTTTTGTGTCATAAAATGAAGAAAAAAAATCTGAGCTATTTTTGTGAAAATTGTTCTAAAATGTTTTTTTTAGGCCTGTCCAAAATGTCGCTAGTTCGGCATGATCGGAGTCATTGTTTTTGGTGACAAAAATAGAAATCTGCAATTTTTTGTGAAAATAGTTTTAAAATGTTTTTTTAGGCCTGTCCAGAATGTCGCTAGTTCGGCATGACCAGGGTCACTGTTTTTGTGTCGTGAAAATGAAAAAAAAATATCTGCAATTTTTTGTGAAAATGGTTATAAAATGTTTTTTTAGGCCTGTCCAAAATGACGCTAGTTCGGCATGATCGGAGTCATTGTTTTTGGTGACAAAAATAGAAATCTGCAATTTTTTGTGAAAATAGTTTTAAAATGTTTTTTTAGGCCTGTCCAGAATGGCGCTAGTTTGGCCGGGGTCACTGTTTTTGTGTCGTGAAAATGAAAAAAAAATATCTGCATTTTTTTGTGAGAATGGTTATAAAATGTTTTTTTAGGCCTGTCCAGAATGTCGATAGTTCGTCATGACCGGGGTCACTGTTTTTGTGTCCAAAAAATAAAAAATGAAAAATAAAAAATCTGAGCTTTTTTTGTGAAAATGGTTCTAAAATGTTTTTTTTTAGGCCTGTCCAAAATGTCGCTAGTTCGGCATGATCGGAGTCATCGTTTTTGGTGACAAAAATAGAAATCTGCAATTTTTTGTGGAAATGGTTTTAAAATCTTTTTTTAGGCCTGTCCAGAATGTCGCTAGATCGGCATGACCGGGGTCACTGTTTTTGTGTCGTGAAAATGAAAAAAAAATATCTGCAATTTTTTGTGAAAATTGTTCTAAAATGTTTTTTTTTAGGCCTGTCCAAAATGTCGCTAGTTCGGCATGATCGGAGTCATTGTTTTTGGTGACAAAAATAGAAATCTGCAATTTTTGTGAAAATAGTTTTAAAATGTTTTTTAGGCCTGTCCAGAATGTCGCTAGTTCGGCATGACCGGGGTCACTGTTTTTGTGTCGTGAAAATGAAAAAAAATATCTGCAATTTTTTGTGAAAATGGTTATAAAATGTTTTTTAGGCCTGTCCAGAATGTCGCAAGTTCGGCATGACCGGGGTCACTGTTTTTGTGTCGTGAAAATGAAAAAAAATATCTGCAATTTTTGTGAAAATGGTTATAAAATGTTTTTTAGGCCTGTCCAGAATGTCGATAGTTCGGCATGACCGGGGTCACTGTTTTTGTGTCGTGAAAATGAAAAAAAATATCTGCAATTTTTTGTGAAAATGGTAATAAAATGTTTTTTTAGGCCTGTCCAGAATGTCGATAGTTCGGCATGACCGGGGTCACTGTTTTTGTGTCAAAAAATGAAGAAAAAAATCTGAGCTATTTTTGTGAAAATTGTTCTAAAATGTTTTTTTTAGGCCTGTCCAAAATGTCGCTAGTTCGGCATGATCGGAGTCATTGTTTTTGGTGACAAAAATAGAAATCTGCAATTTTTGTGAAAATAGTTTTAAAGTGTTTTTTAGGCCTGTCCAGAATGTCGCTAGTTCGGCATGACCGGGGTCACTGTTTTTGTGTCGTGAAAATGAAAAAAAATATCTGCAATTTTTTGTGAAAATGGTTATAAAATGTTTTTTTAGGCCTGTCCAGAATGTCGATAGTTCGGCATGACCGGGGTCACTGTTTTTGTGTCGTGAAAATGAAAAAAAATATCTGCAATTTTTTGTGAAAATGGTTATAAAATGTTTTTTTAGGCCTGTCCAGAATGTCGATAGTTCGGCATGACCGGGGTCACTGTTTTTGGTGACAAAAATAGAAATCTGCAATTTTTGTGAAAATAGTTTTAAAATGTTTTTTTTGCCTGTCCAGAATGTCGCTAGTTCGGCATGACCGGGGTCACTGTTTTTGTGTCAAAAAAATAAAAAATAAATATCTGCAATTTTTTGTGAAAATGGTAATAAAATGTTTTTTTAGGCCTGTCCAGAATGTCGATAGTTCGTCATGACCGGGGTCACTGTTTTTGTGTCAAAAAATGAAGAAAAAAATCTGAGCTATTTTTGTGAAAATTGTTCTAAAATGTTTTTTTAGGCCTGTCCAAAATGTCGCTAGTTCGGCATGATCGGAGTCATTGTTTTTGGTGACAAAAATAGAAATCTGCAATTTTTGTGAAAATAGTTTTAAAATGTTTTTTAGGCCTGTCCAGAATGTCGCTAGTTCGGCATGACCGGGGTCACTGTTTTTGTGTCGTGAAAATGAAAAAAAATATCTGCAATTTTTGTGAAAATGGTTATAAAATGTTTTTTAGGCCTGTCCAGAATGTCGATAGTTCGGCATGACCGGGGTCACTGTTTTTGTGTCGTGAAAATGAAAATGAAATATCTGCAATTTTTTGTGAAAATGGTTATAAAATGTTTTTTTAGGCCTGTCCAGAATGTCGCAAGTTCGGCATGACCGGGGTCACTGTTTTTGTGTCGTGAAAATGAAAAAAAATATCTGCAATTTTTTGTGAAAATGGTTATAAAATGTTTTTTAGGCCTGTCCAGAATGTCGATAGTTCGGCATGACCGGGGTCACTGTTTTTGGTGACAAAAATAGAAATCTGCAATATTTTGTGAAAATAGTTTTAAAATGTTTTTTAGGCCTGTCCAGAATGTCGCTAGTTCGCCATGACCGGGGTCACTGTTTTTTGTGTCAAAAAATAAAAAATAAATATCTGCAATTTTTTGTGAAAATGGTAATAAAATGTTTTTTAGGCCTGTCCAGAATGTCGATAGTTCGTCATGACCGGGGTCACTGTTTTTGTGTCAAAAATGAAGAAAAAAAATCTGAGCTATTTTTGTGAAAATTGTTCTAAAATGTTTTTTTTTAGGCCTGTCCAAAATGACGCTAGTTCGGCATGATCGGAGTCATTGTTTTTGGTGACAAAAATAGAAATCTGCACTTTTTGTGAAAATAGTTTTAAAATGTTTTTTTAGGCCTGTCCAGAATGTCGCTAGTTCGGCATGACCGGGGTCACTGTTTTTGTGTCGTGAAAATGAAAAAAAAATATCTGCAATTTTTTGTAAAAATGGTTATAAAATGTTTTTTTAGGCCTGTCCAGAATGTCGATAGTTTGGCATGACCGGGGTCACTGTTTTTGGTGACAAAAATAGAAATCTGCATTTTTTGTGAAAATAGTTTTAAAATGTTTTTTTAGGCCAGTCCAGAATGTCGCTAGTTCGGCATGATCGGAGTCATTGTTTTTGGTGACAAAAATAGAAATCTGCAATTTTTTGTGAAAATAGTTTTAAAATGTTTTTTTAGGCCTGTCCAGAATGTCGCTAGTTCGGCATGACCGGGGTCACTGTATTTGTGTCGTGAAAATGAAAAAAAAATATCTGCAATTTTTTGTGAAAATGGTTATAAAATGTTTTTTTAGGCCTGTCCAGAATGTCGATAGTTCGGCATGACCGGGGTCACTGTTTTTGTGTCGTGAAAATGAAAATGAAATATCTGCAATTTTTTGTGAAAATGGTTATAAAATGTTTTTTAGGCCTGTCCAGAATGTCGATAGTTCGGCATGACCGGGGTCACTGTTTTTGGTGACAAAAATAGAAATCTGCATTTTTTGTGAAAATAGTTTTAAAATGTTTTTTAGGCCAGTCCAGAATGTCGCTAGTTCGGCATGATCGGAGTCATTGTTTTTGGTGACAAAAATAGAAATCTGCAATTTTTTGTGAAAATAGTTTTAAAATGTTTTTTTAGGCCTGTCCAGAATGTCGCTAGTTCGGCATGACTGGGGTCACTGTTTTTGTGTCGTGAAAATGAAAAAAAATATCTGCAATTTTTTGTGAAAATGGTTATAAAATGTTTTTTAGGCCTGTCCAGAATGTCGATAGTTCGGCATGACCGGGGTCACTGTTTTTGTGTCGTGAAAATGAAAATGAAATATCTGCAATTTTTTGTGAAAATGGTTATAAAATGTTTTTTTAGGCCTGTCCAGAATGTCGATAGTTCGGCACTGTTTTTGTGTCGTGAAAATGAAAAAAAAATATCTGCAATTTTTTGTGAAAATGGTTATAAAATGTTTTTTAGGCCTGTCCAGAATGTCGATAGTTCGGCATGACCGGGGTCACTGTTTTTGTGTCAAAAAATGAAAAAAAAAATCAGAGCTATTTTTGTGAAAATTGTTATAAAATGTTTTTTTTTAGGACTGTCCAAAATGTCGCTAGTTCGGCATGATCGGAGTCACTGTTTTTGGTGACAAAAATAGAAATCTGCAATTTTTTGTGAAAATAGTTTTAAAATGTTTTTTTAGGCCTGTCCAGAATGTCGCTAGTTCGGCATGACCGGGGTCACTGTTTTTGTGTCAAAAAAATAAAAAATAAATATCTGCAATTTTTTGTGAAAATGGTAATAAAAAGTTTTTTTAGGCCTGTCCAGAATGTCGATAGTTCGGCATGACGGGGGTCACTGTTTTTGTGTCAAAAAATGAAAAAAAAAATCTGAGCTATTTTTGTGAAAATTGTTCTAAAATGTTTTTTTTAGGCCTGTCCAAAATGTCGCTAGTTCGGCATGATCGGAGTCATTGTTTTTGGTGACAAAAATAGAAATCTGCAATTTTTTGTGAAAATAGTTTTAAAATGTTTTTTTAGGCCTGTCCAGAATGTCGCTAGTTCGGCATGACCGGGGTCACTGTTTTTGTGTCGTGAAAATGAAAAAAAAATATCTGCAATTTTTTGTGAAAATGGTTATAAAATGTTTTTTAGGCCTGTCCAGAATGTCGATAGTTCGGCATGACGGGGGTCACTGTTTTTGTGTCAAAAAATGAAAAAAAATCTGAGCTATTTTTGTGAAAATTGTTCTAAAATGTTTTTTTTAGGCCTGTCCAGAATGTCGCTAGTTCGGCATGATCGGAGTCATTGTTTTTGGTGACAAAAATAGAAATCTGCAATTTTTGTGAAAATAGTTTTAAAATGTTTTTTAGGCCTGTCCAGAATGTCGCTAGTTCGGCATGACCGGGGTCACTGTTTTTGTGTCGTGAAAATGAAAAAAATATCTGCAATTTTTTGTGAAAATGGTTATAAAATGTTTTTTTAGGCCTGTCCAGAATGTCGATAGTTCGGCATGACCGGGGTCACTGTTTTTGTGTCAAAAATGAAAAAAAAATCTGAGCTATTTTTGTGAAAATTGTTATAAAATGTTTTTTTTTAGGCCTGTCCAAAATGTCGCTAGTTCGGCATGATCGGAGTCACTGTTTTTGGTGACAAAAATAGAAATCTGCAATTTTTGTGAAAATAGTTTTAAAATGTTTTTTAGGCCTGTCCAGAATGTCGCTAGTTCGGCATGACCGGGGTCACTGTTTTTGTGTCAAAAAATAAAAAATAAATATCTGCAATTTTTTGTGAAAATGGTAATAAAAAGTTTTTTTAGGCCTGTCCAGAATGTCGATAGTTCGGCATGACGGGGGTCACTGTTTTTGTGTCAAAAATGAAAAAAAAATCTGAGCTATTTTTGTGAAAATTGTTCTAAAATGTTTTTTTAGGCCTGTCCAAAATGTCGCTAGTTCGGCATGATCGGAGTCACTGTTTTTGGTGACAAAAATAGAAATCTGCAATTTTTGTGAAAATAGTTTTAAAATGTTTTTTAGGCCTGTCCAGAATGTCGCTAGTTCGGCATGACCGGGGTCACTGTTTTTGTGTCGTGAAAATGAAAAAAAATATCTGCAATTTTTTGTGAAAATGGTTATAAAATGTTTTTTAGGCCTGTCCAAAATGACGCTAGTTCGGCATGATCGGAGTCACTGTTTTTGGTGACAAAAATAGAAATCTGCAATTTTTGTGAAAATAGTTTTAAAATGTTTTTTAGGCCTGTCCAGAATGGCGCTAGTTTGGCGCCGGGGTCACTGTTTTTGTGTCGTGAAAATGAAAAAAAATATCTGCATTTTTTGTGAGAATGGTTATAAAATGTTTTTTTAGGCCTGTCCAGAATGTCGATAGTTCGGCATGACCGGGGTCACTGTTTTTGTGTCCAAAAAATAAAAAATGAAAAATAAAAATCTGAGCTTTTTTTGTGAAAATGGTTCTAAAATGTTTTTTTTAGGCCTGTCCAAAATGTCGCTAGTTCGGCATGATCGGAGTCATCGTTTTTGGTGACAAAAATAGAAATCTGCAATTTTTGTGGAAATGGTTTTAAAATCTTTTTTTAGGCCTGTCCAGAATGTCGCTAGATCGGCATGACCGGGGTCACTGTTTTTGTGTCGTGAAAATGAAAAAAATATCTGCAATTTTTTGTGAAAATTGTTCTAAAATGTTTTTTTAGGCCTGTCCAGAATGTCGCTAGTTCGGCATGATCGGAGTCATTGTTTTTGGTGACAAAAATAGAAATCTGCAATTTTTTGTGAAAATAGTTTTAAAATGTTTTTTAGGCCTGTCCAGAATGTCGCTAGTTCGGCATGACCGGGGTCACTGTTTTTGTGTCGTGAAAATGAAAAAAAATATCTGCAATTTTTTGTGAAAATGGTTATAAAATGTTTTTTAGGCCTGTCCAGAATGTCGATAGTTCGGCATGACCGGGGTCACTGTTTTTGGTGACAAAAATAGAAATCTGCATTTTTTGTGAAAATAGTTTTAAAATGTTTTTTTAGGCCAGTCCAGAATGTCGCTAGTTCGGCATGACCGGAGTCATTGTTTTTGGTGACAAAAATAGAAATCTGCAATTTTTTGTGAAAATAGTTTTAAAATGTTTTTTAGGCCTGTCCAGAATGTCGCTAGTTCGGCATGACCGGGGTCACTGTTTTTGTGTCGTGAAAATGAAAAAAAATATCTGCAATTTTTTGTGAAAATGGTTATAAAATGTTTTTTAGGCCTGTCCAGAATGTCGATAGTTCGGCATGACCGGGGTCACTGTTTTTGTGTCGTGAAAATGAAAATGAAATATCTGCAATTTTTGTGAAAATGGTTATAAAATGTTTTTTTAGGCCTGTCCAGAATGTCGATAGTTCGGCACACTGTTTTTGTGTCGTGAAAATGAAAAAAAATATCTGCAATTTTTTGTGAAAATGGTTATAAAATGTTTTTTTAGGCCTGTCCAGAATGTCGATAGTTCGGCATGACCGGGGTCACTGTTTTTGTGTCAAAAAATGAAAAAAAAAAATCAGAGCTATTTTTGTGAAAATTGTTATAAAATGTTTTTTTTTAGGACTGTCCAAAATGTCGCTAGTTCGGCATGATCGGAGTCACTGTTTTTGGTGACAAAAATAGAAATCTGCAATTTTTTGTGAAAATAGTTTTAAAATGTTTTTTTAGGCCTGTCCAGAATGTCGCTAGTTCGGCATGACCGGGGTCACTGTTTTTGTGTCAAAAAAATAAAAAATAAATATCTGCAATTTTTTGTGAAAATGGTAATAAAAAGTTTTTTTAGGCCTGTCCAGAATGTCGATAGTTCGGCATGACGGGGGTCACTGTTTTTGTGTCAAAAAATGAAAAAAAAATCTGAGCTATTTTTGTGAAAATTGTTCTAAAATGTTTATTTTTAGGCCTGTCCAAAATGTCGCTAGTTCGGCATGATCGGAGTCATTGTTTTTGGTGACAAAAATAGAAATCTGCAATTTTTTGTGAAAATAGTTTTAAAATGTTTTTTTAGGCCTGTCCAGAATGTCGCTAGTTCGGCATGACCGGGGTCACTGTTTTTGTGTCGTGAAAATGAAAAAAAAAATCTGAGCTATTTTTGTGAAAATTGTTCTAAAATGTTTATTTTTAGGCCTGTCCAGAATGTCGCTAGTTCGGCATGACCGGAGTCACTGTTTTTGGTGACAAAAATAGAAATCTGCAATTTTTGTGAAAATAGTTTTAAAATGTTTTTTTAGGCCTGTCCAGAATGTCGCTAGTTCGGCATGACCGGGGTCACTGTTTTTGTGTCGTGTAAATGAAAAAAAATATCTGCAATTTTTGTGAAAATGGTTATAAAATGTTTTTTTAGGCCTGTCCAGAATGTCGATAGTTCGGCATGACCGGGGTCACTGTTTTTGTGTCAAAAATGAAGAAAAAAAATCTGAGCTATTTTTGTGAAAATTGTTATAAAATGTTTTTTTTAGGACTGTCCAGAATGTCGCTAGTTCGGCATGATCGGAGTCACTGTTTTTGGTGACAAAAATAGAAATCTGCAATTTTTGTGAAAATAGTTTTAAAATGTTTTTTTAGGCCTGTCCAGAATGTCGCTAGTTCGGCATGACCGGGGTCACTGTTTTTGTGTCAAAAAATAAAAATAAATATCTGCAATTTTTTGTGAAAATGGTTATAAAAAGTTTTTTAGGCCTGTCCAGAATGTCGATAGTTCGGCATGACCGGGGTCACTGTTTTTGTGTCAAAAATGAAAAAAAATCTGAGCTATTTTTGTGAAAATTGTTCTAAAATGTTTTTTTAGGCCTGTCCAAAATGTCGCTAGTTCGGCATGATCGGAGTCACTGTTTTTGGTGACAAAAATAGAAATCTGCAATTTTTGTGAAAATAGTTTTAAAATGTTTTTTTAGGCCTGTCCAGAATGTCGCTAGTTCGGCATGACCGGGGTCACTGTTTTTGTGTCGTGAAAATGAAAAAAAATATCTGCAATTTTTTGTGAAAATGGTTATAAAAAGTTTTTTAGGCCTGTCCAGAATGTCGATAGTTCGGCATGACCGGGGTCACTGTTTTTGTGTCAAAAATGAAAAAAAAATCTGAGCTATTTTTGTGAAAATTGTTCTAAAATGTTTTTTTTAGGCCTGTCCAAAATGTCGCTAGTTCGGCATGATCGGAGTCATTGTTTTTGGTGACAAAAATAGAAATCTGCAATTTTTGTGAAAATAGTTTTAAAATGTTTTTTAGGCCTGTCCAGAATGTCGCTAGTTCGGCATGACCGGGGTCACTGTTTTTGTGTCGTGAAAATGAAAAAAATATCTGCAATTTTTGTGAAAATGGTTATAAAATGTTTTTTTAGGCCTGTCCAGAATGTCGATAGTTCGGCATGACCGGGGTCACTGTTTTTGTGTCAAAAAATGAAAAAAAATCTGAGCTATTTTTGTGAAAATTGTTCTAAAATGTTTATTTTTAGGCCTGTCCAAAATGTCGCTAGTTCGGCATGATCGGAGTCACTGTTTTTGGTGACAAAAATAGAAACCTGCAATTTTTGTGAAAATAGTTTTAAAATGTTTTTTTAGGCCTGTCCAGAATGTCGCTAGTTCGGCATGACCGGGGTCACTGTTTTTGTGTCAAAAAAATAAAAATAAATATCTGCAATTTTTGTGAAAATGGTAATAAAAAGTTTTTTAGGCCTGTCCAGAATGTCGATAGTTCGTCATGACCGGGGTCACTGTTTTTGTGTCAAAAATGAAGAAAAAAAATCTGAGCTATTTTTGTGAAAATTGTTCTAAAATGTTTTTTTAGGCCTGTCCAAAATGTCGCTAGTTCGGCATGATCGGAGTCATTGTTTTTGGTGACAAAAATAGAAATCTGCAATTTTTGTGAAAATAGTTTTAAAATGTTTTTTTAGGCCTGTCCAGAATGTCGCAAGTTCGGCATGACCGGGGTCACTGTTTTTGTGTCGTGAAAATGAAAAAAATATCTGCAATTTTTGTGAAAATGGTTATAAAATGTTTTTTAGGCCTGTCCAGAATGTCGCTAGTTCGGCATGACCGGGGTCACTGTTTTTGTGTCGTGAAAATGAAAAAAAATATCTGCAATTTTTGTGAAAATGGTTATAAAATGTTTTTTTAGGCCTGTCCAGAATGTCGATAGTTCGGCATGACCGGGGTCACTGTTTTTGTGTCGTGAAAATGAAAAAAAATATCTGCAATTTTTTGTGAAAATGGTTATAAAATGTTTTTTTAGGCCTGTCCAGAATGTCGATAGTTCGGCATGACCGGGGTCACTGTTTTTGTGTCGTGAAAATGAAAAAAAAATATCTGCAATTTTTTGTGGAAATAGTTTTAAAATGTTTTTTTAGGCCTGTCCAGAATGTCGCAAGTTCGGCATGACCGGGGTCACTGTTTTTGTGTCGTGAAAATGAAAAAAAAATATCTGCAATTTTTTGTGAAAATGGTTATAAAATGTTTTTTAGGCCTGTCCAGAATGTCGATAGTTCGGCATGACCGGGGTCACTGTTTTTGTGTCAAAAAATGAAAAAAAAATCTGAGCTATTTTTGTGAAAATTGTTCTAAAATGTTTTTTTAGGCCGGTCCAAAATGTCGCTAGTTCGGCATGATCGGAGTCATTGTTTTTGGTGAAAAAATAGAAATCTGCAATTTTTGTGAAAATAGTTTTAAAATGTTTTTTAGGCCTGTCCAGAATGTCGCTAGTTCGGCATGACCGGGGTCACTGTTTTTGTGTCGTGAAAATGAAAAAAAATATCTGCAATTTTTTGTGAAAATGGTTATAAAATGTTTTTTTAGGCCTGTCCAGAATGTCGATAGTTCGGCATGACCGGGGTCACTGTTTTTGGTGACAAAAATAGAAATCTGCAATTTTTTGTGAAAATAGTTTTAAAATGTTTTTTAGGCCTGTCCAGAATGTCGCTAGTTCGGCATGACCGGGGTCACTGTTTTTGTGTCAAAAAATAAAAAATAAATATCTGCAATTTTTTGTGAAAATGGTAATAAAATGTTTTTTAGGCCTGTCCAGAATGTCGATAGTTCGTCATGACCGGGGTCACTGTTTTTGTGTCATAAAATGAAGAAAAAAATCTGAGCTATTTTTGTGAAAATTGTTCTAAAATGTTTTTTTAGGCCTGTCCAAAATGTCGCTAGTTCGGCATGATCGGAGTCACTGTTTTTGGTGACAAAAATAGAAATCTGCAATTTTTGTGAAAATAGTTTTAAAATGTTTTTTAGGCCTGTCCAGAATGTCGCTAGTTCGGCATGACCAGGGTCACTGTTTTTGTGTCGTGAAAATGAAAAAAAATATCTGCAATTTTTTGTGAAAATGGTTATAAAATGTTTTTTTAGGCCTGTCCAAAATGACGCTAGTTCGGCATGATCGGAGTCACTGTTTTTGGTGACAAAAATAGAAATCTGCAATTTTTGTGAAAATAGTTTTAAAATGTTTTTTAGGCCTGTCCAGAATGGCGCTAGTTTGGCCGGGGTCACTGTTTTTGTGTCGTGAAAATGAAAAAAAATATCTGCATTTTTTGTGAGAATGGTTATAAAATGTTTTTTAGGCCTGTCCAGAATGTCGATAGTTCGGCATGACCGGGGTCACTGTTTTTGTGTCCAAAAAAAAATGAAAAAAAAAATCTGAGCTTTTTTGTGAAAATGGTTCTAAAATGTTTTTTTTAGGCCTGTCCAAAATGTCGCTAGTTCGGCATGATCGGAGTCATCGTTTTTGGTGACAAAAATAGAAATCTGCAATTTTTGTGAAAATGGTTTTAAAATCTTTTTTAGGCCTGTCCAGAATGTCGCTAGATCGGCATGACCGGGGTCACTGTTTTTGTGTCGTGAAAATGAAAAAAAATATCTGCAATTTTTTGTGAAAATGGTTATAAAATGTTTTTTTAGGCCTGTCCAGAATGTCGCTAGTTCGGCATGACCGGGGTCACTGTTTTTGTGTCGTGAAAATGAAAAAAAAATATCTGCAATTTTTTGTGAAAATGGTTATAAAATGTTTTTAGGCCTGTCCAGAATGTCGCAAGTTCGGCATGACCGGGGTCACTGTTTTTGTGTCGTGAAAATGAAAAAAAATATCTGCAATTTTTTGTGAAAATGGTTATAAAATGTTTTTTTAGGCCTGTCCAGAATGTCGATAGTTCGGCATGACCGGGGTCACTGTTTTTGTGTCAAAAATGAAGAAAAAAAATCTGAGCTATTTTTGTGAAAATTGTTCTAAAATGTTTTTTTTTAGGCCTGTCCAAAATGTCGCTAGTTCGGCATGATCGGAGTCATTGTTTTTGGTGACAAAAATAGAAATCTGCAATTTTTTGTGAAAATAGTTTTAAAATGTTTTTTAGGCCTGTCCAGAATGTCGCAAGTTCGGCATGACCGGGGTCACTGTTTTTGTGTCGTGAAAATGAAAAAAAATATCTGCAATTTTTGTGAAAATGGTTATAAAATGTTTTTTTAGGCCTGTCCAGAATGTCGATAGTTCGGCATGACCGGGGTCACTGTTTTTGTGTCAAAAAATGAAAAAAAATCTGAGCTATTTTTGTGAAAATTGTTCTAAAATGTTTTTTTTAGGCCTGTCCAAAATGTCGCTAGTTCGGCATGATCGGAGTCATTGTTTTTGGTGACAAAAATAGAAATCTGCAATTTTTTGTGAAAATAGTTTTAAAATGTTTTTTAGGCCTGTCCAGAATGTCGCTAGTTCGGCATGACCGGGGTCACTGTTTTTGTGTCGTGAAAATGAAAAAAAATATCTGCAATTTTTTGTGAAAATGGTTATAAAATGTTTTTTAGGCCTGTCCAGAATGTCGATAGTTCGGCATGACCGGGGTCACTGTTTTTGGTGACAAAAATAGAAATCTGCAAGTTTTTGTGAAAATAGTTTTAAAATGTTTTTTAGGCCTGTCCAGAATGTCGCTAGTTCGGCATGACCGGGGTCACTGTTTTTGTGTCAAAAAATAAAAAATAAATATCTGCAATTTTTTGTGAAAATGGTAATAAAATGTTTTTTAGGCCTGTCCAGAATGTCGATAGTTCGGCATGACCGGGGTCACTGTTTTTGTGTCAAAAAATGAAGAAAAAAAATCTGAGCTATTTTTGTGAAAATTGTTCTAAAATGTTTTTTTTAGGCCTGTCCAGAATGTCGCTAGTTCGGCATGACCGGGGTCACTGTTTTTGTGTCGTGAAAATGAAAAAAAAATATCTGCAATTTTTTGTGAAAATGGTTATAAAATGTTTTTTTAGGCCTGTCCAGAATGTCGATAGTTCGGCATGACCGGGGTCACTGTTTTTGTGTCGTGAAAATGAAAAAAAATATCTGCAATTTTTTGTGAAAATAGTTTTAAAATGTTTTTTAGGCCTGTCCAGAATGTCGCAAGTTCGGCATGACCGGGGTCACTGTTTTTGTGTCGTGAAAATGAAAAAAAATATCTGCAATTTTTTGTGAAAATGGTTATAAAATGTTTTTTAGGCCTGTCCAGAATGTCGATAGTTCGGCATGACCGGGGTCACTGTTTTTGTGTCAAAAAATGAAAAAAAAAATCTGAGCTATTTTTGTGAAAATTGTTCTAAAATGTTTTTTTAGGCCGGTCCAAAATGTCGCTAGTTCGGCATGATCGGAGTCATTGTTTTTGGTGAAAAAATAGAAATCTGCAATTTTTTGTGAAAATAGTTTTAAAATGTTTTTTTAGGCCTGTCCAGAATGTCGCTAGTTCGGCATGACCGGGGTCACTGTTTTTGTGTCGTGAAAATGAAAAAAAAATATCTGCAATTTTTTGTGAAAATGGTTATAAAATGTTTTTTAGGCCTGTCCAGAATGTCGATAGTTCGGCATGACCGGGGTCACTGTTTTTGTGTCAAAAATGAAAAAAAAATCTGAGCTATTTTTGTGAAAATTGTTCTAAAATGTTTTTTTTAGGCCTGTCCAAAATGTCGCTAGTTCGGCATGATCGGAGTCATTGTTTTTGGTGACAAAAATAGAAATCTGCAATTTTTTGTGAAAATAGTTTTAAAATGTTTTTTTAGGCCTGTCCAGAATGTCGCTAGTTCGGCATGACCGGGGTCACTGTTTTTGTGTCGTGAAAATGAAAAAAAAATATCTGCAATTTTTTGTGAAAATGGTTATAAAATGTTTTTTAGGCCTGTCCAGAATGTCGATAGTTCGGCATGACCGGGGTCACTGTTTTTGGTGACAAAAATAGAAATCTGCAATTTTTGTGAAAATAGTTTTAAAATGTTTTTTTAGGCCTGTCCAGAATGTCGCTAGTTCGGCATGACCGGGGTCACTGTTTTTGTGTCAAAAAAATAAAAAATAAATATCTGCAATTTTTTGTGAAAATGGTAATAAAATGTTTTTTTAGGCCTGTCCAGAATGTCGATAGTTCGTCATGACCGGGGTCACTGTTTTTGTGTCAAAAAATGAAGAAAAAAAATCTGAGCTATTTTTGTGAAAATTGTTCTAAAATGTTTTTTTTTAGGCCTGTCCAGAATGTCGCTAGTTCGGCATGACCGGGGTCACTGTTTTTGTGTCGTGAAAATGAAAAAAAAATATCTGCAATTTTTTGTGAAAATGGTTATAAAATGTTTTTTTAGGCCTGTCCAGAATGTCGATAGTTCGGCATGACCGGGGTCACTGTTTTTGTGTCGTGAAAATGAAAAAAAAATATCTGCAATTTTTTGTGGAAATAGTTTTAAAATGTTTTTTTAGGCCTGTCCAGAATGTCGCAAGTTCGGCATGACCGGGGTCACTGTTTTTGTGTCGTGAAAATGAAAAAAAATATCTGCAATTTTTTGTGAAAATGGTTATAAAATGTTTTTTTAGGCCTGTCCAGAATGTCGATAGTTCGGCATGACCGGGGTCACTGTTTTTGTGTCAAAAAATGAAAAAAAAAATCTGAGCTATTTTTGTGAAAATTGTTCTAAAATGTTTTTTTTTAGGCCGGTCCAAAATGTCGCTAGTTCGGCATGATCGGAGTCATTGTTTTTGGTGAAAAAAATAGAAATCTGCAATTTTTTGTGAAAATAGTTTTAAAATGTTTTTTTAGGCCTGTCCAGAATGTCGCTAGTTCGGCATGACCGGGGTCACTGTTTTTGTGTCGTGAAAATGAAAAAAAAATATCTGCAATTTTTTGTGAAAATGGTTATAAAATGTTTTTTAGGCCTGTCCAGAATGTCGATAGTTCGGCATGACCGGGGTCACTGTTTTTGGTGACAAAAATAGAAATCTGCAATTTTTTGTGAAAATAGTTTTAAAATGTTTTTTTAGGCCTGTCCAGAATGTCGCTAGTTCGGCATGACCGGGGTCACTGTTTTTGTGTCAAAAAAATAAAAAATAAATATCTGCAATTTTTTGTGAAAATGGTAATAAAATGTTTTTTTAGGCCTGTCCAGAATGTCGATAGTTCGTCATGACCGGGGTCACTGTTTTTGTGTCATAAAATGAAGAAAAAAAATCTGAGCTATTTTTGTGAAAATTGTTCTAAAATGTTTTTTTAGGCCTGTCCAAAATGTCGCTAGTTCGGCATGATCGGAGTCATTGTTTTTGGTGACAAAAATAGAAATCTGCAATTTTTTGTGAAAATAGTTTTAAAATGTTTTTTTAGGCCTGTCCAGAATGTCGCTAGTTCGGCATGACCAGGGTCACTGTTTTTGTGTCGTGAAAATGAAAAAAAAATATCTGCAATTTTTTGTGAAAATGGTTATAAAATGTTTTTTAGGCCTGTCCAAAATGACGCTAGTTCGGCATGATCGGAGTCATTGTTTTTGGTGACAAAAATAGAAATCTGCAATTTTTGTGAAAATAGTTTTAAAATGTTTTTTAGGCCTGTCCAGAATGGCGCTAGTTTGGCCGGGGTCACTGTTTTTGTGTCGTGAAAATGAAAAAAAATATCTGCATTTTTTGTGAGAATGGTTATAAAATGTTTTTAGGCCTGTCCAGAATGTCGATAGTTCGTCATGACCGGGGTCACTGTTTTTGTGTCCAAAAAATAAAAAATGAAAAATAAAAAATCTGAGCTTTTTTTGTGAAAATGGTTCTAAAATGTTTTTTTTTAGGCCTGTCCAAAATGTCGCTAGTTCGGCATGATCGGAGTCATCGTTTTTGGTGACAAAAATAGAAATCTGCAATTTTTTGTGGAAATGGTTTTAAAATCTTTTTTAGGCCTGTCCAGAATGTCGCTAGATCGGCATGACCGGGGTCACTGTTTTTGTGTCGTGAAAATGAAAAAAAATATCTGCAATTTTTGTGAAAATTGTTCTAAAATGTTTTTTTTAGGCCTGTCCAAAATGTCGCTAGTTCGGCATGATCGGAGTCATTGTTTTTGGTGACAAAAATAGAAATCTGCAATTTTTTGTGAAAATAGTTTTAAAATGTTTTTTAGGCCTGTCCAGAATGTCGCTAGTTCGGCATGACCGGGGTCACTGTTTTTGTGTCGTGAAAATGAAAAAAAATATCTGCAATTTTTTGTGAAAATGGTTATAAAATGTTTTTTTAGGCCTGTCCAGAATGTCGCTAGTTCGGCATGACCGGGGTCACTGTTTTTGTGTCGTGAAAATGAAAAAAAATATCTGCAATTTTTGTGAAAATGGTTATAAAATGTTTTTTTAGGCCTGTCCAGAATGTCGCAAGTTCGGCATGACCGGGGTCACTGTTTTTGTGTCGTGAAAATGAAAAAAATATCTGCAATTTTTTGTGAAAATGGTTATAAAATGTTTTTTAGGCCTGTCCAGAATGTCGATAGTTCGGCATGACCGGGGTCACTGTTTTTGTGTCAAAAATGAAGAAAAAAAATCTGAGCTATTTTTGTGAAAATTGTTCTAAAATGTTTTTTTTAGGCCTGTCCAAAATGTCGCTAGTTCGGCATGATCGGAGTCATTGTTTTTGGTGACAAAAATAGAAATCTGCAATTTTTGTGAAAATAGTTTTAAAATGTTTTTTAGGCCTGTCCAGAATGTCGCTAGTTCGGCATGACCGGGGTCACTGTTTTTGTGTCGTGAAAATGAAAAAAAATATCTGCAATTTTTGTGAAAATGGTTATAAAATGTTTTTTAGGCCTGTCCAGAATGTCGATAGTTCGGCATGACCGGGGTCACTGTTTTTGTGTCGTGAAAATGAAAAAAAATATCTGCAATTTTTTGTGAAAATGGTTATAAAATGTTTTTTTAGGCCTGTCCAGAATGTCGATAGTTCGGCATGACCGGGGTCACTGTTTTTGGTGACAAAAATAGAAATCTGCAATTTTTGTGAAAATAGTTTTAAAATGTTTTTTAGGCCTGTCCAGAATGTCGCTAGTTCGGCATGACCGGGGTCACTGTTTTTGTGTCAAAAAATAAAAAATAAATATCTGCAATTTTTTGTGAAAATGGTAATAAAATGTTTTTTAGGCCTGTCCAGAATGTCGATAGTTCGGCATGACCGGGGTCACTGTTTTTGTGTCATAAAATGAAGAAAAAAATCTGAGCTATTTTTGTGAAAATTGTTCTAAAATGTTTTTTTTAGGCCTGTCCAAAATGTCGCTAGTTCGGCATGATCGGAGTCATTGTTTTTGGTGACAAAAATAGAAATCTGCAATTTTTTGTGAAAATAGTTTTAAAATGTTTTTTTAGGCCTGTCCAGAATGTCGCTAGTTCGGCATGACCAGGGTCACTGTTTTTGTGTCGTGAAAATGAAAAAAAAATATCTGCAATTTTTTGTGAAAATGGTTATAAAATGTTTTTTTAGGCCTGTCCAAAATGACGCTAGTTCGGCATGATCGGAGTCATTGTTTTTGGTGACAAAAATAGAAATCTGCAATTTTTTGTGAAAATAGTTTTAAAATGTTTTTTTAGGCCTGTCCAGAATGGCGCTAGTTTGGCCGGGGTCACTGTTTTTGTGTCGTGAAAATGAAAAAAAAATATCTGCATTTTTTTGTGAGAATGGTTATAAAATGTTTTTTTAGGCCTGTCCAGAATGTCGATAGTTCGTCATGACCGGGGGTCACTGTTTTTGTGTCCCAAAAAATAAAAATGAAAAATAAAAATCTGAGCTTTTTTGTGAAAATGGTTCTAAAATGTTTTTTTTTAGGCCTGTCCAAAATGTCGCTAGTTCGGCATGATCGGAGTCATCGTTTTTGGTGACAAAAATAGAAATCTGCAATTTTTTGTGGAAATGGTTTTAAAATCTTTTTTTAGGCCTGTCCAGAATGTCGCTAGATCGGCATGACCGGGGTCACTGTTTTTGTGTCGTGAAAATGAAAAAAAAATATCTGCAATTTTTGTGAAAATTGTTCTAAAATGTTTTTTTAGGCCTGTCCAGAATGTCGCTAGTTCGGCATGATCGGAGTCATTGTTTTTGGTGACAAAAATAGAAATCTGCAATTTTTGTGAAAATAGTTTTAAAATGTTTTTTAGGCCTGTCCAGAATGTCGCTAGTTCGGCATGACCGGGGTCACTGTTTTTGTGTCGTGAAAATGAAAAAAAATATCTGCAATTTTTTGTGAAAATGGTTATAAAATGTTTTTTTAGGCCTGTCCAGAATGTCGCAAGTTCGGCATGACCGGGGTCACTGTTTTTGTGTCGTGAAAATGAAAAAAATATCTGCAATTTTTTGTGAAAATGGTTATAAAATGTTTTTTTAGGCCTGTCCAGAATGTCGATAGTTCGGCATGACCGGGGTCACTGTTTTTGTGTCGTGAAAATGAAAAAAAAATATCTGCAATTTTTTGTGAAAATGGTTATAAAATGTTTTTTAGGCCTGTCCAGAATGTCGATAGTTCGGCATGACCGGGGTCACTGTTTTTGGTGACAAAAATAGAAATCTGCAATTTTTTGTGAAAATAGTTTTAAAATGTTTTTTTAGGCCTGTCCAGAATGTCGCTAGTTCGGCATGACCGGGGTCACTGTTTTTGTGTCGAAAAAATGAAAAATAAATATCTGCAATTTTTTGTGAAAATGGTAATAAAATGTTTTTTAGGCCTGTCCAGAATGTCGATAGTTCGGCATGACCGGGGTCACTGTTTTTGGTGACAAAAATAGAAATCTGCAATTTTTTGTGAAAATAGTTTTAAAATGTTTTTTTTGGCCTGTCCAGAATGTCGCTAGTTCGGCATGACCGGGGTCACTGTTTTTGTGTCAAAAAATAAAAAATAAATATCTGCAATTTTTTGTGAAAATGGTTATAAAATGTTTTTTTAGGCCTGTCCAGAATGTCGATAGTTCGGCATGACCGGGGTCACTGTTTTTGTGTCAAAAATGAAGAAAAAAAATCTGAGCTATTTTTGTGAAAATTGTTCTAAAATGTTTTTTTAGGCCTGTCCAAAATGTCGCTAGTTCGGCATGATCGGAGTCACTGTTTTTGGTGACAAAAATAAAAATCTGCAATTTTTTGTGAAAATAGTTTTAAAATGTTTTTTAGGCCTGTCCAGAATGTCGCTAGTTCGGCATGACCGGGGTCACTGTATTTGTGTCGTGAAAATGAAAAAAAATATCTGCAATTTTTTGTGAAAATGGTTATAAAATGTTTTTTTAGGCCTGTCCAGAATGTCGATAGTTCGGCATGACCGGGGTCACTGTTTTTGTGTCGAGAAAATGAAAAAAAAATATCTGCAATTTTTGTGAAAATGGTTATAAAATGTTTTTTAGGCCTGTCCAGAATGTCGATAGTTCGGCATGACCGGGGTCACTGTTTTTGGTGACAAAAATAGAAATCTGCAATTTTTTGTGAAAATAGTTTTAAAATGTTTTTTTAGGCCTGTCCAGAATGTCGCTAGTTCGGCATGACCGGGGTCACTGTTTTTGGTGACAAAAATAGAAATCTGCAATTTTTTGTGAAAATAGTTTTAAAATGTTTTTTTAGGCCTGTCCAGAATGTCGCTAGTTCGGCATGACCGGGGTCACTGTTTTTGTGTCGTGAAAATGAAAAAAAAATATCTGCAATTTTTTGTGAAAATGGTTATAAAATGTTTTTTTAGGCCTGTCCAGAATGTCGATAGTTCGGCATGACCGGGGTCACTGTTTTTGTGTCGTGAAAATGAAAATGAAATATCTGCAATTTTTTGTGAAAATGGTTATAAAATGTTTTTTTAGGCCTGTCCAGAATGTCGCTAGTTCGGCATGACCGGGGTCACTGTTTTTGTGTCGTGAAAATGAAAAAAAATATCTGCAATTTTTTGTGAAAATGGTTATAAAATGTTTTTTTAGGCCTGTCCAGAATGTCGATAGTTCGGCATGACCGGGGTCACTGTTTTTGTGTCAAAAAATGAAAAAAAAAAATCAGAGCTATTTTTGTGAAAATTGTTATAAAATGTTTTTTTTTAGGACTGTCCAAAATGTCGCTAGTTCGGCATGATCGGAGTCACTGTTTTTGGTGACAAAAATAGAAATCTGCAATTTTTTGTGAAAATAGTTTTAAAATGTTTTTTAGGCCTGTCCAGAATGTCGCTAGTTCGGCATGACCGGGGTCACTGTTTTTGTGTCGAAAAATAAAAAATAAATATCTGCAATTTTTTGTGAAAATGGTTATAAAAAGTTTTTTAGGCCTGTCCAGAATGTCGATAGTTCGGCATGACGGGGTCACTGTTTTTGTGTCAAAAAATGAAAAAAAAATCTGAGCTATTTTTGTGAAAATTGTTCTAAAATGTTTTTTTTAGGCCTGTCCAAAATGTCGCTAGTTCGGCATGATCGGAGTCATTGTTTTTGGTGACAAAAATAGAAATCTGCAATTTTTGTGAAAATAGTTTTAAAATGTTTTTTTAGGCCTGTCCAGAATGTCGCTAGTTCGGCATGACCGGGGTCACTGTTTTTGTGTCGTGAAAATGAAAAAAAATATCTGCAATTTTTTGTGAAAATGGTTATAAAATGTTTTTTAGGCCTGTCCAGAATGTCGATAGTTCGGCATGACGGGGTCACTGTTTTTGTGTCAAAAAATGAAGAAAAAAAATCTGAGCTATTTTTGTGAAAATTGTTCTAAAATGTTTATTTTTAGGCCTGTCCAAAATGTCGCTAGTTCGGCATGATCGGAGTCACTGTTTTTGGTGACAAAAATAGAAATCTGCAATTTTTGTGAAAATAGTTTTAAAATGTTTTTTTAGGCCTGTCCAGAATGTCGCTAGTTCGGCATGACCGGGGTCACTGTTTTTGTGTCGTGAAAATGAAAAAAATATCTGCAATTTTTGTGAAAATGGTTATAAAATGTTTTTTTAGGCCTGTCCAGAATGTCGATAGTTCGGCATGACGGGGGTCACTGTTTTTGTGTCAAAAAATGAAAAAAAAAATCTGAGCTATTTTTGTGAAAATTGTTCTAAAATGTTTATTTTTAGGCCTGTCCAAAATGTCGCTAGTTCGGCATGATCGGAGTCACTGTTTTTGGTGACAAAAATAGAAACCTGCAATTTTTTGTGAAAATAGTTTTAAAATGTTTTTTTAGGCCTGTCCAGAATGTCGCTAGTTCGGCATGACCGGGGTCACTGTTTTTGTGTCAAAAAAATAAAAAATAAATATCTGCAATTTTTTGTGAAAATGGTAATAAAAAGTTTTTTTAGGCCTGTCCAGAATGTCGATAGTTCGGCATGACCGGGGTCACTGTTTTTGTGTCAAAAAATGAAGAAAAAAAATCTGAGCTATTTTTGTGAAAATTGTTCTAAAATGTTTTTTTTTAGGCCTGTCCAAAATGTCGCTAGTTCGGCATGATCGGAGTCATTGTTTTTGGTGACAAAAATAGAAATCTGCAATTTTTTGTGAAAATAGTTTTAAAATGTTTTTTAGGCCTGTCCAGAATGTCGCTAGTTCGGCATGACCGGGGTCACTGTTTTTGTGTCGTGAAAATGAAAAAAAATATCTGCAATTTTTTGTGAAAATGGTTATAAAATGTTTTTTAGGCCTGTCCAGAATGTCGCTAGTTCGGCATGACCGGGGTCACTGTTTTTGTGTCGGAAAATGAAAAAAAATATCTGCAATTTTTTGTGAAAATGGTTATAAAATGTTTTTTAGGCCTGTCCAGAATGTCGCTAGTTCGGCATGACCGGGGTCACTGTTTTTGTGTCGTGAAAATGAAAAAAAATCTGCAATTTTTTGTGAAAATAGTTTTAAAATGTTTTTTTAGGCCTGTCCAGAATGTCGCAAGTTCGGCATGACCGGGGTCACTGTTTTTGTGTCGTGAAAATGAAAAAAAATATCTGCAATTTTTTGTGAAAATGGTTATAAAATGTTTTTTTAGGCCTGTCCAGAATGTCGATAGTTCGGCATGACCGGGGTCACTGTTTTTGTGTCAAAAATGAAAAAAAAATCTGAGCTATTTTTGTGAAAATTGTTCTAAAATGTTTTTTTAGGCCTGTCCAAAATGTCGCTAGTTCGGCATGATCGGAGTCATTGTTTTTGGTGAAAAAATAGAAATCTGCAATTTTTTGTGAAAATAGTTTTAAAATGTTTTTTTAGGCCTGTCCAGAATGTCGCTAGTTCGGCATGACCGGGGTCACTGTTTTTGTGTCGTGAAAATGAAAAAAAATATCTGCAATTTTTTGTGAAAATGGTTATAAAATGTTTTTTTAGGCCTGTCCAGAATGTCGATAGTTCGGCATGACCGGGGTCACTGTTTTTGCGTGACAAAAATAAAAATCTGCAATTTTTGTGAAAATAGTTTTAAAATGTTTTTTAGGCCTGTCCAGAATGTCGCTAGTTCGGCATGACCGGGGTCACTGTTTTTGTGTCAAAAAATAAAAATAAATATCTGCAATTTTTTGTGAAAATGGTAATAAAATGTTTTTTTAGGCCTGTCCAGAATGTCGATAGTTCGTCATGACCGGGGTCACTGTTTTTGTGTCATAAAATGAAAAAAAAAATCTGAGCTATTTTTGTGAAAATTGTTCTAAAATGTTTTTTTAGGCCTGTCCAAAATGTCGCTAGTTCGGCATGATCGGAGTCACTGTTTTTGGTGACAAAAATAGAAATCTGCAATTTTTTGTGAAAATAGTTTTAAAATGTTTTTTAGGCCTGTCCAGAATGTCGCTAGTTCGGCATGACCGGGGTCACTGTTTTTGTGTCGTGAAAATGAAAAAAAATATCTGCAATTTTTTGTGAAAATGGTTATAAAATGTTTTTTAGGCCTGTCCAAAATGACGCTAGTTCGGCATGACCGGAGTCATTGTTTTTGGTGACAAAAATAGAAATCTGCAATTTTTTGTGAAAATAGTTTTAAAATGTTTTTTTAGGCCTGTCCAGAATGGCGCTAGTTCGTGGCCGGGGTCACTGTTTTTGTGTCGTGAAAATGAAAAAAAATATCTGCATTTTTTTGTGAAAATGGTTATAAAATGTTTTTTTAGGCCTGTCCAGAATGTCGATAGTTCGTCATGACCGGGGTCACTGTTTTTGTGTCCAAAAATAAAAATGAAAAAAAAATCTGAGCTTTTTTGTGAAAATGGTTCTAAAATGTTTTTTTTTAGGCCTGTCCAAAATGTCGCTAGTTCGGCATGATCGGAGTCATCGTTTTTGGTGACAAAAATAGAAATCTGCAATTTTTGTGAAAATGGTTTTAAAATCTTTTTTTAGGCCTGTCCAGAATGTCGCTAGATCGGCATGACCGGGGTCACTGTTTTTGTGTCGTGAAAATGAAAAAAAATATCTGCAATTTTTTGTGAAAATGGTTATAAAATGTTTTTTTAGGCCTGTCCAGAATGTCGCTAGTTCGGCATGACCGGGGTCACTGTTTTTGTGTCGTGAAAATGAAAAAAAATATCTGCAATTTTTTGTGAAAATGGTTATAAAATGTTTTTTTAGGCCTGTCCAGAATGTCGCTAGTTCGGCATGACCGGGGTCACTGTTTTTGTGTCGTGAAAATGAAAAAAAATATCTGCAATTTTTGTGAAAATGGTTATAAAATGTTTTTTTAGGCCTGTCCAGAATGTCGATAGTTCGGCATGACCGGGGTCACTGTTTTTGTGTCGAAAAATGAAGAAAAAAAATCTGAGCTATTTTTGTGAAAATTGTTCTAAAATGTTTTTTTAGGCCTGTCCAGAATGTCGCTAGTTCGGCATGACCGGAGTCACTGTTTTTGTGTGACAAAAATAGAAATCTGCAATTTTTTGTGAAAATAGTTTTAAAATGTTTTTTAGGCCTGTCCAGAATGTCGCATAGTTCGGCATGACCGGGGTCACTGTTTTTGTGTCGTGAAAATGAAAAAAAATATCTGCAATTTTTTGTGAAAATGGTTATAAAATGTTTTTTTAGGCCTGTCCAGAATGTCGACAGTTCGGCATGACCGGGGTCACTGTTTTTGTGTCAAAAAATGAAAAAAAAAATCTGAGCTATTTTTGTGAAAATTGTTCTAAAATGTTTTTTTTAGGCCGGTCCAAAATGTCGCTAGTTCGGCATGATCGGAGTCATTGTTTTTGGTGAAAAAATAGAAATCTGCAATTTTTTGTGAAAATAGTTTTAAAATGTTTTTTTAGGCCTGTCCAGAATGTCGCTAGTTCGGCATGACCGGGGTCACTGTTTTTGTGTCGTGAAAATGAAAAAAAATATCTGCAATTTTTTGTGAAAATGGTTATAAAATGTTTTTTTAGGCCTGTCCAGAATGTCGATAGTTCGGCATGACCGGGGTCACTGTTTTTGGTGACAAAAATAGAAATCTGCAATTTTTTGTGAAAATAGTTTTAAAATGTTTTTTTAGGCCTGTCCAGAATGTCGCTAGTTCGGCATGACCGGGGTCACTGTTTTTGTGTCAAAAAAATAAAAAATAAATATCTGCAATTTTTTGTGAAAATGGTAATAAAATGTTTTTTTAGGCCTGTCCAGAATGTCGATAGTTCGTCATGACCGGGGTCACTGTTTTTGTGTCAAAAAATGAAGAAAAAAAAATCTGAGCTATTTTTGTGAAAATTGTTCTAAAATGTTTTTTTTTAGGCCTGTCCAAAATGACGCTAGTTCGGCATGATCGGAGTAATTGTTTTTGGTGACAAAAATAGAAATCTGCACTTTTTTGTGAAAATAGTTTTAAAATGTTTTTTTTAGGCCTGTCCAGAATGTCGCTAGTTCGGCATGACCGGGGTCACTGTTTTTGTGTTGTGAAAATGAAAAAAAAATATCTGCAATTTTTTGTAAAAATGGTTATAAAATGTTTTTTTAGGCCTGTCCAGAATGTCGATAGTTTGGCATGACCGGGGTCACTGTTTTTGGTGACAAAAATAGAAATCTGCATTTTTTTGTGAAAATAGTTTTAAAATGTTTTTTTAGGCCAGTCCAGAATGTCGCTAGTTCGGCATGATCGGAGTCATTGTTTTTGGTGACAAAAATAGAAATCTGCAATTTTTTGTGAAAATAGTTTTAAAATGTTTTTTTAGGCCTGTCCAGAATGTCGCTAGTTCGGCATGACCGGGGTCACTGTTTTTGTGTCGTGAAAATGAAAAAAAAATATCTGCAATTTTTTGTGAAAATGGTTATAAAATGTTTTTTTAGGCCTGTCCAGAATGTCGATAGTTCGGCATGACCGGGGTCACTGTTTTTGTGTCGTGAAAATGAAAATGAAATATCTGCAATTTTTTGTGAAAATGGTTATAAAATGTTTTTTTAGGCCTGTCCAGAATGTCGATAGTTCGGCATGACCGGGGTCACTGTTTTTGGTGACAAAAATAGAAATCTGCATTTTTTTGTGAAAATAGTTTTAAAATGTTTTTTTAGGCCAGTCCAGAATGTCGCTAGTTCGGCATGATCGGAGTCATTGTTTTTGGTGACAAAAATAGAAATCTGCAATTTTTTGTGAAAATAGTTTTAAAATGTTTTTTTAGGCCTGTCCAGAATGTCGCTAGTTCGGCATGACCGGGGTCACTGTTTTTGTGTCGTGAAAATGAAAAAAAAATATCTGCAATTTTTTGTGAAAATGGTTATAAAATGTTTTTTTAGGCCTGTCCAGAATGTCGATAGTTCGGCATGACCGGGGTCACTGTTTTTGTGTCGTGAAAATGAAAATGAAATATCTGCAATTTTTTGTGAAAATGGTTATAAAATGTTTTTTTAGGCCTGTCCAGAATGTCGATAGTTCGGCATGACCGGGGTCACTGTTTTTGTGTCGTGAAAATGAAAAAAAAATATCTGCAATTTTTTGTGAAAATGGTTATAAAATGTTTTTTAGGCCTGTCCAGAATGTCGCATAGTTCGGCATGACCGGGGTCACTGTTTTTGTGTCGTGAAAATGAAAAAAAAATATCTGCAATTTTTTGTGAAAATGGTTATAAAATGTTTTTTTAGGCCTGTCCAGAATGTCGATAGTTCGGCATGACCGGGGTCACTGTTTTTGGTGACAAAAATAGAAATCTGCAATATTTTGTGAAAATAGTTTTAAAATGTTTTTTTAGGCCTGTCCAGAATGTCGCTAGTTCGGCATGACCGGGGTCACTGTTTTTGTGTCAAAAAAATAAAAAATAAATATCTGCAATTTTTTGTGAAAATGGTTATAAAATGTTTTTTTAGGCCTGTCCAGAATGTCGATAGTTCGGCATGACCGGGGTCACTGTTTTTGTGTCAAAAAATGAAGAAAAAAAATCTGAGCTATTTTTGTGAAAATTGTTCTAAAATGTTTTTTTTTAGGCCTGTCCAAAATGACGCTAGTTCGGCATGATCGGAGTAATTGTTTTTGGTGACAAAAATAGAAATCTGCACTTTTTTGTGAAAATAGTTTTAAAATGTTTTTTTTTAGGCCTGTCCAGAATGACGCTAGTTCGGCATGACCGGGGTCACTGTTTTTGTGTCAAAAAATGAAGAAAAAAAAATCTGAGCTATTTTTGTGAAAATTGTTCTAAAATGTTTTTTTTTAGGCCTGTCCAAAATGACGCTAGTTCGGCATGATCGGAGTAATTGTTTTTGGTGACAAAAATAGAAATCTGCACTTTTTTGTGAAAATAGTTTTAAAATGTTTTTTTTTAGGCCTGTCCAGAATGACGCTAGTTCGGCATGACCGGGGTCACTGTTTTTGTGTCGTGAAAATGAAAAAAAAATATCTGCAATTTTTTGTGAAAATGGTTATAAAATGTTTTTTTAGGCCTGTCCAGAATGTCGATAGTTCGGCATGACCGGGGTCACTGTTTTTGTGTCAAAAAATGAAAAAAAAAAATCAGAGCTATTTTTGTGAAAATTGTTCTAAAATGTTTTTTTTTAGGCCTGTCCAAAATGTCGCTAGTTCGGCATGATCGGAGTCACTGTTTTTGGTGACAAAAATAGAAATCTGCAATTTTTTGTGAAAATAGTTTAAAAAAATTTTTAGGCCTGTCCAGAATGTCGCTAGTTCGGCATGACCGGGGTCACTGTTTTTGTGTCGTGAAAATGAAAAAAAAATATCTGCAATTTTTTGTGAAAATGGTAATAAAAAGTTTTTTTAGGCCTGTCCAGAATGTCGATAGTTCGGCATGACGGGGGTCACTGTTTTTGTGTCAAAAAATGAAAAAAAAAATCTGAGCTATTTTTGTGAAAATTGTTCTAAAATGTTTTTTTTTAGGCCTGTCCAAAATGTCGCTAGTTCGGCATGATCGGAGTCATTGTTTTTGGTGACAAAAATAGAAATCTGCAATTTTTTGTGAAAATAGTTTTAAAATGTTTTTTTAGGCCTGTCCAGAATGTCGCTAGTTCGGCATGACCGGGGTCACTGTTTTTGTGTCGTGAAAATGAAAAAAAAATATCTGCAATTTTTTGTGAAAATGGTTATAAAATGTTTTTTTAGGCCTGTCCAGAATGTCGATAGTTCGGCATGACGGGGGTCACTGTTTTTGTGTCAAAAAATGAAAAAAAAAATCTGAGCTATTTTTGTGAAAATTGTTCTAAAATGTTTATTTTTAGGCCTGTCCAAAATGTCGCTAGTTCGGCATGATCGGAGTCATTGTTTTTGGTGACAAAAATAGAAATCTGCAATTTTTTGTGAAAATAGTTTTAAAATGTTTTTTTAGGCCTGTCCAGATTGTCGCTAGTTCGGCATGACCGGGGTCACTGTTTTTGTGTCGTGAAAATGAAAAAAAAAATCTGAGCTATTTTTGTGAAAATTGTTCTAAAATGTTTATTTTTAGGCCTGTCCAAAATGTCGCTAGTTCGGCATGATCGGAGTCATTGTTTTTGGTGACAAAAATAGAAATCTGCAATTTTTGTGAAAATAGTTTTAAAATGTTTTTTAGGCCTGTCCAGAATGTCGCTAGTTCGGCATGACCGGGGTCACTGTTTTTGTGTCGTGAAAATGAAAAAAAAATATCTGCAATTTTTTGTGAAAATGGTTATAAAATGTTTTTTTAGGCCTGTCCAGAATGTCGATAGTTCGGCATGACCGGGGTCACTGTTTTTGGTGACAAAAATAGAAATCTGCAATTTTTGTGAAAATAGTTTTAAAATGTTTTTTTAGGCCTGTCCAGAATGTCGCTAGTTCGGCATGACCGGGGTCACTGTTTTTGTGTCAAAAAAATAAAAAATAAATATCTGCAATTTTTTGTGAAAATGGTAATAAAATGTTTTTTTAGGCCTGTCCAGAATGTCGATAGTTCGTCATGACCGGGGTCACTGTTTTTGTGTCAAAAAATGAAGAAAAAAAAATCTGAGCTATTTTTGTGAAAATTGTTCTAAAATGTTTTTTTTTAGGCCTGTCCAAAATGACGCTAGTTCGGCATGATCGGAGTAATTGTTTTTGGTGACAAAAATAGAAATCTGCACTTTTTTGTGAAAATAGTTTTAAAATGTTTTTTTTAGGCCTGTCCAGAATGTCGCTAGTTCGGCATGACCGGGGTCACTGTTTTTGTGTTGTGAAAATGAAAAAAAAATATCTGCAATTTTTTGTAAAAATGGTTATAAAATGTTTTTTTAGGCCTGTCCAGAATGTCGATAGTTTGGCATGACCGGGGTCACTGTTTTTGGTGACAAAAATAGAAATCTGCATTTTTTTGTGAAAATAGTTTTAAAATGTTTTTTTAGGCCAGTCCAGAATGTCGCTAGTTCGGCATGATCGGAGTCATTGTTTTTGGTGACAAAAATAGAAATCTGCAATTTTTTGTGAAAATAGTTTTAAAATGTTTTTTTAGGCCTGTCCAGAATGTCGCTAGTTCGGCATGACCGGGGTCACTGTTTTTGTGTCGTGAAAATGAAAAAAAAATATCTGCAATTTTTTGTGAAAATGGTTATAAAATGTTTTTTTAGGCCTGTCCAGAATGTCGATAGTTCGGCATGACCGGGGTCACTGTTTTTGTGTCGTGAAAATGAAAATGAAATATCTGCAATTTTTTGTGAAAATGGTTATAAAATGTTTTTTTAGGCCTGTCCAGAATGTCGATAGTTCGGCATGACCGGGGTCACTGTTTTTGGTGACAAAAATAGAAATCTGCATTTTTTTGTGAAAATAGTTTTAAAATGTTTTTTTAGGCCAGTCCAGAATGTCGCTAGTTCGGCATGATCGGAGTCATTGTTTTTGGTGACAAAAATAGAAATCTGCAATTTTTTGTGAAAATAGTTTTAAAATGTTTTTTTAGGCCTGTCCAGAATGTCGCTAGTTCGGCATGACTGGGGTCACTGTTTTTGTGTCGTGAAAATGAAAAAAAAATATCTGCAATTTTTTGTGAAAATGGTTATAAAATGTTTTTTTAGGCCTGTCCAGAATGTCGATAGTTCGGCATGACCGGGGTCACTGTTTTTGTGTCGTGAAAATGAAAATGAAATATCTGCAATTTTTTGTGAAAATTGTTATAAAATGTTTTTTTAGGCCTGTCCAGAATGTCGATAGTTCGGCATGACCGGGGTCACTGTTTTTGTGTCGTGAAAATGAAAAAAAAATATCTGCAATTTTTTGTGAAAATGGTTATAAAATGTTTTTTTAGGCCTGTCCAGAATGTCGCAAGTTCGGCATGACCGGGGTCACTGTTTTTGTGTCGTGAAAATGAAAAAAAAATATCTGCAATTTTTTGTGAAAATGGTTATAAAATGTTTTTTTAGGCCTGTCCAGAATGTCGATAGTTCGGCATGACCGGGGTCACTGTTTTTGGTGACAAAAATAGAAATCTGCAATATTTTGTGAAAATAGTTTTAAAATGTTTTTTTAGGCCTGTCCAGAATGTCGCTAGTTCGGCATGACCGGGGTCACTGTTTTTTGTGTCAAAAAAATAAAAAATAAATATCTGCAATTTTTTGTGAAAATGGTAATAAAATGTTTTTTTAGGCCTGTCCAGAATGTCGATAGTTCGTCATGACCGGGGTCACTGTTTTTGTGTCAAAAAATGAAGAAAAAAAAATCTGAGCTATTTTTGTGAAAATTGTTCTAAAATGTTTTTTTTTAGGCCTGTCCAAAATGACGCTAGTTCGGCATGATCGGAGTAACTGTTTTTGGTGACAAAAATAGAAATCTGCACTTTTTTGTGAAAATAGTTTTAAAATGTTTTTTTTTAGGCCTGTCCAGAATGACGCTAGTTCGGCATGACCGGGGTCACTGTTTTTGTGTCGTGAAAATGAAAAAAAAATATCTGCAATTTTTTGTGAAAATGGTTATAAAATGTTTTTTTAGGCCTGTCCAGAATGTCGATAGTTCGGCATGACCGGGGTCACTGTTTTTGGTGACAAAAATAGAAATCTGCAATTTTTTGTGAAAATAGTTTTAAAATGTTTTTTTAGGCCTGTCCAGAATGTCGCTAGTTCGGCATGACCGGGGTCACTGTTTTTGTGTCAAAAAATAAAAAATAAATATCTGCAATTTTTTGTGAAAATGGTAATAAAATGTTTTTTAGGCCTGTCCAGAATGTCGATAGTTCGGCATGACCGGGGTCACTGTTTTTGTGTCAAAAAATGAAAAAAAAAAATCTGAGCTATTTTTGTGAAAATTGTTCTAAAATGTTTTTTTTAGGCCTGTCCAAAATGTCGCTAGTTCGGCATGATCGGAGTCACTGTTTTTGGTGACAAAAATAGAAATCTGCACTTTTTGTGAAAATAGTTTTAAAAAGTTTTTTTAGGCCTGTCCAGAATGTCGCTAGTTCGGCATGACCGGGGTCACTGTTTTTGTGTTGTGAAAATGAAAAAAAATATCTGCAATTTTTTGTAAAAATGGTTATAAAAAGTTTTTTAGGCCTGTCCAGAATGTCGATAGTTTGGCATGACCGGGGTCACTGTTTTTGGTGACAAAAATGAAGAAATCTGACATTTTTTGTGAAAATAGTTCTAAAATGTTTTTTTAGGCCTGTCCAGAATGTCGCTAGTTCGGCATGATCGGAGTCATTGTTTTTGGTGACAAAAATAGAAATCTGCAATTTTTGTGAAAATAGTTTTAAAATGTTTTTTTAGGCCTGTCCAGAATGTCGCTAGTTCGGCATGACCGGGGTCACTGTTTTTGTGTCGTGAAAATGAAAAAAAATATCTGCAATTTTTTGTGAAAATGGTTATAAAATGTTTTTTTAGGCCTGTCCAGAATGTCGATAGTTCGGCATGACCGGGGTCACTGTTTTTGTGTCGTGAAAATGAAAATAAATATCTGACTATTTTTGTGAAAATTGTTATAAAATGTTTTTTTAGGCCTGTCCAGAATGTCGATAGTTCGGCATGACCGGAGTCACTGTTTTTGGTGACAAAAATAGAAATCTGCAATTTTTGTGAAAATAGTTTTAAAATGTTTTTTTAGGCCAGTCCAGAATGTCGCTAGTTCGGCATGACCGGGGTCACTGTTTTTGGTCGTGACAAAAATAAAAATCTGCAATTTTTTGTGAAAATAGTTTTAAAAAGTTTTTTAGGCCTGTCCAGAATGTCGCTAGTTCGGCATGACTGGGGTCACTGTTTTTGTGTCGTGAAAATGAAAAAAAAAATCTGCTATTTTTTGTGAAAATTGTTCTAAAATGTTTTTTTAGGCCTGTCCAGAATGTCGCTAGTTCGGCATGACCGGAGTCACTGTTTTTGTGTCGTGAAAAAAAATGAAATCTGCAATTTTTTGTGAAAATAGTTATAAAATGTTTTTTAGGCCTGTCCAGAATGTCGCTAGTTCGGCATGACCGGGGTCACTGTTTTTGTGTCGTGAAAATGAAAAAAAATATCTGCAATTTTTTGTGAAAATGGTTATAAAATGTTTTTTTAGGCCTGTCCAGAATGTCGATAGTTCGGCATGACCGGGGTCACTGTTTTTGTGTCGGAAAATGAAAAAAAAAATCTGCAGCTATTTTTTGTGAAAATTGTTCTAAAATGTTTTTTTTTAGGCCTGTCCAAAATGTCGCTAGTTCGGCATGATCGGAGTCACTGTTTTTGGTGACAAAAATAGAAATCTGCAATTTTTTGTGAAAATAGTTTTAAAATGTTTTTTTAGGCCTGTCCAGAATGTCGCTAGTTCGGCATGACCGGGGTCACTGTTTTTGTGTCAAAAAAATAAAAAATAAATATCTGCAATTTTTTGTGAAAATGGTAATAAAAAGTTTTTTTAGGCCTGTCCAGAATGTCGATAGTTCGGCATGACGGGGGTCACTGTTTTTGTGTCAAAAAATGAAAAAAAAAATCTGAGCTATTTTTGTGAAAATTGTTCTAAAATGTTTTTTTTAGGCCTGTCCAAAATGACGCTAGTTCGGCATGATCGGAGTCACTGTTTTTGGTGACAAAAATAGAAATCTGCACTTTTTGTGAAAATAGTTTTAAAATGTTTTTTTAGGCCTGTCCAGAATGACGCTAGTTCGGCATGACCGGGGTCACTGTTTTTGTGTCGTGAAAATGAAAAAAAAATATCTGCAATTTTTTGTGAAAATGGTTATAAAATGTTTTTTTAGGCCTGTCCAGAATGTCGATAGTTCGGCATGACGGGGGTCACTGTTTTTGTGTCAAAAAATGAAGAAAAAAATCTGAGCTATTTTTGTGAAAATTGTTCTAAAATGTTTATTTTTTAGGCCTGTCCAAAATGTCGCTAGTTCGGCATGATCGGAGTCACTGTTTTTGGTGACAAAAATAGAAATCTGCAATTTTTGTGAAAATAGTTTAAAAAAATTTTTTAGGCCTGTCCAGAATGTCGCTAGTTCGGCATGACCGGGGTCACTGTTTTTGTGTCGTGAAAATGAAAAAAAATATCTGCAATTTTTTGTGAAAATGGTAATAAAAAGTTTTTTAGGCCTGTCCAGAATGTCGATAGTTCGGCATGACGGGGGTCACTGTTTTTGTGTCAAAAAATGAAAAAAAAATCTGAGCTATTTTTGTGAAAATTGTTCTAAAATGTTTTTTTTAGGCCTGTCCAAAATGTCGCTAGTTCGGCATGATCGGAGTCATTGTTTTTGGTGACAAAAATAGAAATCTGCAATTTTTGTGAAAATAGTTTTAAAATGTTTTTTAGGCCTGTCCAGAATGTCGCTAGTTCGGCATGACCGGGGTCACTGTTTTTGTGTCGTGAAAATGAAAAAAAATATCTGCAATTTTTTGTGAAAATGGTTATAAAATGTTTTTTAGGCCTGTCCAGAATGTCGATAGTTCGGCATGACGGGGGTCACTGTTTTTGTGTCAAAAAATGAAAAAAAAATCTGAGCTATTTTTGTGAAAATTGTTCTAAAATGTTTATTTTTAGGCCTGTCCAGAATGTCGCTAGTTCGGCATGATCGGAGTCATTGTTTTTGGTGACAAAAATAGAAATCTGCAATTTTTGTGAAAATGGTTATAAAATGTTTTTTAGGCCTGTCCAGAATGTCGCTAGTTCGGCATGACCGGGGTCACTGTTTTTGTGTCGTGAAAATGAAAAAAAAAATATCTGCAATTTTTTGTGAAAATGGTTATAAAAAGTTTTTTTAGGCCTGTCCAGAATGTCGATAGTTCGGCATGACCGGGGTCACTGTTTTTGTGTCAAAAAATGAAAAAAAAATCTGAGCTATTTTTGTGAAAATTGTTCTAAAATGTTTTTTTTAGGCCTGTCCAAAATGTCGCTAGTTCGGCATGATCGGAGTCATTGTTTTTGGTGACAAAAATAGAAATCTGCAATTTTTTGTGAAAATAGTTTTAAAATGTTTTTTTAGGCCTGTCCAGAATGTCGCTAGTTCGGCATGACCGGGGTCACTGTTTTTGTGTCGTGAAAATGAAAAAAAATATCTGCAATTTTTTGTGAAAATGGTTATAAAATGTTTTTTTAGGCCTGTCCAGAATGTCGATAGTTCGGCATGACCGGGGTCACTGTTTTTGTGTCAAAAATGAAGAAAAAAATCTGAGCTATTTTTGTGAAAATTGTTCTAAAATGTTTTTTTTAGGCCTGTCCAGAATGTCGCTAGTTCGGCATGACCGGAGTCACTGTTTTTGGTGACAAAAATAGAAATCTGCAATTTTTGTGAAAATAGTTATAAAATGTTTTTTAGGCCTGTCCAGAATGTCGCTAGTTCGGCATGACCGGGGTCACTGTTTTTGTGTCAAAAAATAAAAAATAAATATCTGCAATTTTTGTGAAAATGGTTATAAAAAGTTTTTTAGGCCTGTCCAGAATGTCGATAGTTCGTCATGACCGGGGTCACTGTTTTTGTGTCAAAAATGAAGAAAAAAAATCTGAGCTATTTTTTGTGAAAATTGTTCTAAAATGTTTTTTTAGGCCTGTCCAGAATGTCGCTAGTTCGGCATGACCGGAGTCACTGTTTTTGGTGACAAAAATAGAAATCTGCAATTTTTGTGAAAATAGTTTTAAAATGTTTTTTTAGGCCTGTCCAGAATGTCGCAAGTTCGGCATGACCGGGGTCACTGTTTTTGTGTCGTGAAAATGAAAAAAAATATCTGCAATTTTTTGTGAAAATGGTTATAAAATGTTTTTTAGGCCTGTCCAGAATGTCGCTAGTTCGGCATGACCGGGGTCACTGTTTTTGTGTCGTGAAAATGAAAAAAAATATCTGCAATTTTTTGTGAAAATGGTTATAAAATGTTTTTTTAGGCCTGTCCAGAATGTCGATAGTTCGGCATGACCGGGGTCACTGTTTTTGTGTCGTGAAAATGAAAAAAAATATCTGCAATTTTTTGTGAAAATAGTTTTAAAATGTTTTTTAGGCCTGTCCAGAATGTCGCAAGTTCGGCATGACCGGGGTCACTGTTTTTGTGTCGTGAAAATGAAAAAAATATCTGCAATTTTTTGTGAAAATGGTTATAAAATGTTTTTTTAGGCCTGTCCAGAATGTCGATAGTTCGGCATGACCGGGGTCACTGTTTTTGTGTCAAAAATGAAAAAAAAAATCTGAGCTATTTTTGTGAAAATTGTTCTAAAATGTTTTTTTTTAGGCCGGTCCAAAATGTCGCTAGTTCGGCATGATCGGAGTCATTGTTTTTGGTGAAAAAAATAGAAATCTGCAATTTTTTGTGAAAATAGTTTTAAAATGTTTTTTTAGGCCTGTCCAGAATGTCGCTAGTTCGGCATGACCGGGGTCACTGTTTTTGTGTCGTGAAAATGAAAAAAAAATATCTGCAATTTTTGGTGAAAATGGTTATAAAATGTTTTTTTAGGCCTGTCCAGAATGTCGATAGTTCGGCATGACCGTGGTCACTGTTTTTGGTGACAAAAATAGAAATCTGCAATTTTTTGTGAAAATAGTTTTAAAATGTTTTTTAGGCCTGTCCAGAATGTCGCTAGTTCGGCATGACCGGGGTCACTGTTTTTGTGTCAAAAAATAAAAATAAATATCTGCAATTTTTTGTGAAAATGGTAATAAAATGTTTTTTTAGGCCTGTCCAGAATGTCGATAGTTCGTCATGACCGGGGTCACTGTTTTTGTGTCATAAAATGAAGAAAAAAAATCTGAGCTATTTTTGTGAAAATTGTTCTAAAATGTTTTTTTAGGCCTGTCCAAAATGTCGCTAGTTCGGCATGATCGGAGTCATTGTTTTTGGTGACAAAAATAGAAATCTGCAATTTTTGTGAAAATAGTTTTAAAATGTTTTTTTAGGCCTGTCCAGAATGGCGCTAGTTTGGCCGGGGTCACTGTTTTTGTGTCGTGAAAATGAAAAAAAATATCTGCATTTTTTGTGAGAATGGTTATAAAATGTTTTTTTAGGCCTGTCCAGAATGTCGATAGTTCGTCATGACCGGGGTCACTGTTTTTGTGTCCAAAAAATAAAAAATGAAAAATAAAAAATCTGAGCTTTTTTGTGAAAATGGTTCTAAAATGTTTTTTTTAGGCCTGTCCAAAATGTCGCTAGTTCGGCATGATCGGAGTCATCGTTTTTGGTGACAAAAATAGAAATCTGCAATTTTTTGTGGAAATGGTTTTAAAATCTTTTTTAGGCCTGTCCAGAATGTCGCTAGATCGGCATGACCGGGGTCACTGTTTTTGTGTCGTGAAAATGAAAAAAAATATCTGCAATTTTTGTGAAAATTGTTCTAAAATGTTTTTTTTAGGCCTGTCCAAAATGTCGCTAGTTCGGCATGATCGGAGTCATTGTTTTTGGTGACAAAAATAGAAATCTGCAATTTTTGTGAAAATAGTTTTAAAATGTTTTTTAGGCCTGTCCAGAATGTCGCTAGTTCGCCATGACCGGGGTCACTGTTTTTGTGTCGTGAAAATGAAAAAAAATATCTGCAATTTTTTGTGAAAATGGTTATAAAATGTTTTTTAGGCCTGTCCAGAATGTCGATAGTTCGGCATGACCGGGGTCACTGTTTTTGTGTCGTGAAAATGAAAAAAAATATCTGCAATTTTTTGTGAAAATGGTTATAAAATGTTTTTTTAGGCCTGTCCAGAATGTCGCTAGTTCGGCATGACCGGGGTCACTGTTTTTGTGTCGTGAAAATGAAAAAAAATATCTGCAATTTTTTGTGAAAATGGTTATAAAATGTTTTTTTAGGCCTGTCCAGAATGTCGCAAGTTCGGCATGACCGGGGTCACTGTTTTTGTGTCGTGAAAATGAAAAAAATATCTGCAATTTTTTGTGAAAATGGTTATAAAATGTTTTTTTAGGCCTGTCCAGAATGTCGATAGTTCGGCATGACCGGGGTCACTGTTTTTGTGTCAAAAAATGAAGAAAAAAAATCTGAGCTATTTTTGTGAAAATTGTTCTAAAATGTTTTTTTTAGGCCTGTCCAAAATGTCGCTAGTTCGGCATGATCGGAGTCATTGTTTTTGGTGACAAAAATAGAAATCTGCAATTTTTGTGAAAATAGTTTTAAAATGTTTTTTAGGCCTGTCCAGAATGTCGCAAGTTCGGCATGACCGGGGTCACTGTTTTTGTGTCGTGAAAATGAAAAAAAATATCTGCAATTTTTTGTGAAAATGGTTATAAAATGTTTTTTTAGGCCTGTCCAGAATGTCGATAGTTCGGCATGACCGGGGTCACTGTTTTTGTGTCAAAAAATGAAAAAAAAATCTGAGCTATTTTTGTGAAAATTGTTCTAAAATGTTTTTTTTAGGCCTGTCCAAAATGTCGCTAGTTCGGCATGATCGGAGTCATTGTTTTTGGTGACAAAAATAGAAATCTGCAATTTTTGTGAAAATAGTTTTAAAATGTTTTTTTAGGCCTGTCCAGAATGTCGCTAGTTCGGCATGACCGGGGTCACTGTTTTTGTGTCGTGAAAATGAAAAAAAATATCTGCAATTTTTTGTGAAAATGGTTATAAAATGTTTTTTAGGCCTGTCCAGAATGTCGATAGTTCGGCATGACCGGGGTCACTGTTTTTGGTGACAAAAATAGAAATCTGCAATTTTTTGTGAAAATAGTTTTAAAATGTTTTTTAGGCCTGTCCAGAATGTCGCTAGTTCGGCATGACCGGGGTCACTGTTTTTGTGTCAAAAAAATAATAAAATAAATATCTGCAATTTTTTGTGAAAATGGTAATAAAATGTTTTTTTAGGCCTGTCCAGAATGTCGATAGTTCGTCATGACCGGGGTCACTGTTTTTGTGTCAAAAATGAAGAAAAAAATCTGAGCTATTTTTGTGAAAATTGTTCTAAAATGTTTTTTTTAGGCCTGTCCAAAATGTCGCTAGTTCGGCATGATCGGAGTCATTGTTTTTGGTGACAAAAATAGAAATCTGCAATTTTTGTGAAAATAGTTTTAAAATGTTTTTTAGGCCTGTCCAGAATGTCGCTAGTTCGGCATGACCGGGGTCACTGTTTTTGTGTCGTGAAAATGAAAAAAAATATCTGCAATTTTTTGTGAAAATGGTTATAAAATGTTTTTTTAGGCCTGTCCAGAATGTCGCTAGTTCGGCATGACCGGGGTCACTGTTTTTGTGTCGTGAAAATGAAAAAAAATATCTGCAATTTTTTGTGAAAATGGTTATAAAATGTTTTTTAGGCCTGTCCAGAATGTCGATAGTTCGGCATGACCGGGGTCACTGTTTTTGTGTCGTGAAAATGAAAAAAAATATCTGCAATTTTTTGTGAAAATGGTTATAAAATGTTTTTTAGGCCTGTCCAGAATGTCGATAGTTCGGCATGACCGGGGTCACTGTTTTTGTGTCGTGAAAATGAAAAAAAAATATCTGCAATTTTTTGTGGAAATAGTTTTAAAATGTTTTTTTAGGCCTGTCCAGAATGTCGCAAGTTCGGCATGACCGGGGTCACTGTTTTTGTGTCGTGAAAATGAAAAAAAAATATCTGCAATTTTTTGTGAAAATGGTTATAAAATGTTTTTTTAGGCCTGTCCAGAATGTCGATAGTTCGGCATGACCGGGGTCACTGTTTTTGTGTCAAAAAATGAAAAAAAAATCTGAGCTATTTTTGTGAAAATTGTTCTAAAATGTTTTTTTTTAGGCCGGTCCAAAATGTCGCTAGTTCGGCATGATCGGAGTCATTGTTTTTGGTGAAAAAAATAGAAATCTGCAATTTTTTGTGAAAATAGTTTTAAAATGTTTTTTTAGGCCTGTCCAGAATGTCGCTAGTTCGGCATGACCGGGGTCACTGTTTTTGTGTCGTGAAAATGAAAAAAAAATATCTGCAATTTTTTGTGAAAATGGTTATAAAATGTTTTTTTAGGCCTGTCCAGAATGTCGATAGTTCGGCATGACCGGGGTCACTGTTTTTGGTGACAAAAATAGAAATCTGCAATTTTTTGTGAAAATAGTTTTAAAATGTTTTTTTAGGCCTGTCCAGAATGTCGCTAGTTCGGCATGACCGGGGTCACTGTTTTTGTGTCAAAAAAATAAAAAATAAATATCTGCAATTTTTGTGAAAATGGTAATAAAATGTTTTTTAGGCCTGTCCAGAATGTCGATAGTTCGTCATGACCGGGGTCACTGTTTTTGTGTCATAAAATGAAGAAAAAAAATCTGAGCTATTTTTGTGAAAATTGTTCTAAAATGTTTTTTTTTAGGCCTGTCCAAAATGTCGCTAGTTCGGCATGATCGGAGTCATTGTTTTTGGTGACAAAAATAGAAATCTGCAATTTTTGTGAAAATAGTTTTAAAATGTTTTTTAGGCCTGTCCAGAATGTCGCTAGTTCGGCATGACCGGGGTCACTGTTTTTGTGTCGTGAAAATGAAAAAAAATATCTGCAATTTTTTGTGAAAATGGTTATAAAATGTTTTTTAGGCCTGTCCAAAATGACGCTAGTTCGGCATGATCGGAGTCATTGTTTTTGGTGACAAAAATAGAAATCTGCAATTTTTGTGAAAATAGTTTTAAAATGTTTTTTTAGGCCTGTCCAGAATGGCGCTAGTTTGGCCGGGGTCACTGTTTTTGTGTCGTGAAAATGAAAAAAAATATCTGCATTTTTTTGTGAGAATGGTTATAAAATGTTTTTTAGGCCTGTCCAGAATGTCGATAGTTCGTCATGACCGGGGTCACTGTTTTTGTGTCCAAAAATAAAAATGAAAAATAAAAATCTGAGCTTTTTTGTGAAAATGGTTCTAAAATGTTTTTTTTAGGCCTGTCCAAAATGTCGCTAGATCGGCATGACCGGGGTCACTGTTTTTGTGTCGTGAAAATGAAAAAAATATCAGCAATTTTTTGTGAAAATTGTTCTAAAATGTTTTTTTTAGGCCTGTCCAAAATGTCGCTAGTTCGGCATGATCGGAGTCATTGTTTTTGGTGACAAAAATAGAAATCTGCAATTTTTGTGAAAATAGTTTTAAAATGTTTTTTAGGCCTGTCCAGAATGTCGCTAGTTCGGCATGACCGGGGTCACTGTTTTTGTGTCGTGAAAATGAAAAAAAATATCTGCAATTTTTTGTGAAAATGGTTATAAAATGTTTTTTAGGCCTGTCCAGAATGTCGATAGTTCGGCATGACCGGGGTCACTGTTTTTGTGTCGTGAAAATGAAAAAAATATCTGCAATTTTTGTGAAAATGGTTATAAAATGTTTTTTAGGCCTGTCCAGAATGTCGCTAGTTCGGCATGACCGGGTCACTGTTTTTGTGTCGTGAAAATGAAAAAAAATATCTGCAATTTTTTGTGAAAATGGTTATAAAATGTTTTTTAGGCCTGTCCAGAATGTCGCAAGTTCGGCATGACCGGGGTCACTGTTTTTGTGTCGTGAAAATGAAAAAAAATATCTGCAATTTTTTGTGAAAATGGTTATAAAATGTTTTTTAGGCCTGTCCAGAATGTCGATAGTTCGGCATGACCGGGGTCACTGTTTTTGTGTCGTGAAAATGAAAAAAAATATCTGCAATTTTTTGTGAAAATGGTTATAAAATGTTTTTTAGGCCTGTCCAGAATGTCGATAGTTCGGCATGACCGGGGTCACTGTTTTTGTGTCAAAAAATGAAGAAAAAAATCTGAGCTATTTTTGTGAAAATTGTTCTAAAATGTTTTTTTTAGGCCTGTCCAAAATGTCGCTAGTTCGGCATGATCGGAGTCATTGTTTTTGGTGACAAAAATAGAAATCTGCAATTTTTTGTGAAAATAGTTTTAAAGTGTTTTTTAGGCCTGTCCAGAATGTCGCTAGTTCGGCATGACCGGGGTCACTGTTTTTGTGTCGTGAAAATGAAAAAAATATCTGCAATTTTTGTGAAAATGGTTATAAAATGTTTTTTAGGCCTGTCCAGAATGTCGCTAGTTCGGCATGACCGGGGTCACTGTTTTTGTGTCGTGAAAATGAAAAAAAAATATCTGCAATTTTTTGTGAAAATGGTTATAAAATGTTTTTTAGGCCTGTCCAGAATGTCGATAGTTCGGCATGACCGGGGTCACTGTTTTTGTGTCGTGAAAATGAAAAAAAATATCTGCAATTTTTTGTGAAAATGGTTATAAAATGTTTTTTAGGCCTGTCCAGAATGTCGCTAGTTCGGCATGACCGGGGTCACTGTTTTTGTGTCGTGAAAATGAAAAAAAATATCTGCAATTTTTTGTGAAAATGGTTATAAAATGTTTTTTTAGGCCTGTCCAGAATGTCGCAAGTTCGGCATGACCGGGGTCACTGTTTTTGTGTCAAAAATGAAAAAAAAATCTGAGCTATTTTTGTGAAAATTGTTCTAAAATGTTTTTTTAGGCCGGTCCAAAATGTCGCTAGTTCGGCATGATCGGAGTCATTGTTTTTGGTGAAAAAAATAGAAATCTGCAATTTTTGTGAAAATAGTTTTAAAATGTTTTTTAGGCCTGTCCAGAATGTCGCTAGTTCGGCATGACCAGGGTCACTGTTTTTGTGTCGTGAAAATGAAAAAAAATATCTGCAATTTTTTGTGAAAATGGTTATAAAATGTTTTTTTAGGCCTGTCCAAAATGACGCTAGTTCGGCATGATCGGAGTCATTGTTTTTGGTGACAAAAATAGAAATCTGCAATTTTTGTGAAAATAGTTTTAAAATGTTTTTTAGGCCTGTCCAGAATGGCGCTAGTTTGGCCGGGGTCACTGTTTTTGTGTCGTGAAAATGAAAAAAAAATATCTGCATTTTTTTGTGAGAATGGTTATAAAATGTTTTTTTAGGCCTGTCCAGAATGTCGATAGTTCGTCATGACCGGGGTCACTGTTTTTGTGTCCAAAAAAATAAAAAATGAAAAAAAAAAAATCTGAGCTTTTTTTGTGAAAATGGTTCTAAAATGTTTTTTTTTAGGCCTGTCCAAAATGTCGCTAGTTCGGCATGATCGGAGTCATCGTTTTTGGTGACAAAAATAGAAATCTGCAATTTTTTGTGGAAATGGTTTTAAAATCTTTTTTTAGGCCTGTCCAGAATGTCGCTAGATCGGCATGACCGGGGTCACTGTTTTTGTGTCGTGAAAATGAAAAAAAAATATCAGCAATTTTTTGTGAAAATTGTTCTAAAATGTTTTTTTTTAGGCCTGTCCAAAATGTCGCTAGTTCGGCATGATCGGAGTCATTGTTTTTGGTGACAAAAATAGAAATCTGCAATTTTTTGTGAAAATAGTTTTAAAATGTTTTTTTAGGCCTGTCCAGAATGTCGCTAGTTCGGCATGACCGGGGTCACTGTTTTTGTGTCGTGAAAATGAAAAAAAAATATCTGCAATTTTTTGTGAAAATGGTTATAAAATGTTTTTTAGCCCTGTCCAGAATGTCGATAGTTCGGCATGACCGGGGTCACTGTTTTTGTTTCGTGAAAATGAAAAAAAATATCTGCAATTTTTGTGAAAATGGTTATAAAATGTTTTTTTAGGCCTGTCCAGAATGTCGCTAGTTCGGCATGACCGGGTCACTGTTTTTGTGTCGTGAAAATGAAAAAAAATATCTGCAATTTTTGTGAAAATGGTTATAAAATGTTTTTTTAGGCCTGTCCAGAATGTCGCAAGTTCGGCATGACCGGGGTCACTGTTTTTGTGTCGTGAAAATGAAAAAAATATCTGCAATTTTTTGTGAAAATGGTTATAAAATGTTTTTTTAGGCCTGTCCAGAATGTCGATAGTTCGGCATGACCGGGGTCACTGTTTTTGTGTCGTGAAAATGAAAAAAAATATCTGCAATTTTTTGTGAAAATGGTTATAAAATGTTTTTTAGGCCTGTCCAGAATGTCGATAGTTCGGCATGACCGGGGTCACTGTTTTTGTGTCAAAAAATGAAGAAAAAAATCTGAGCTATTTTTGTGAAAATTGTTCTAAAATGTTTTTTTTAGGCCTGTCCAAAATGTCGCTAGTTCGGCATGATCGGAGTCATTGTTTTTGGTGACAAAAATAGAAATCTGCAATTTTTTGTGAAAATAGTTTTAAAGTGTTTTTTAGGCCTGTCCAGAATGTCGCTAGTTCGGCATGACCGGGGTCACTGTTTTTGTGTCGTGAAAATGAAAAAAATATCTGCCATTTTTTGTGAAAATGGTTATAAAATGTTTTTTAGGCCTGTCCAGAATGTCGATAGTTCGGCATGACCGGGGTCACTGTTTTTGTGTCGTGAAAATGAAAAAAAATATCTGCAATTTTTTGTGAAAATGGTTATAAAATGTTTTTTAGGCCTGTCCAGAATGTCGCTAGTTCGGCATGACCGGGGTCACTGTTTTTGTGTCGTGAAAATGAAAAAAAATATCTGCAATTTTTTGTGAAAATGGTTATAAAATGTTTTTTAGGCCTGTCCAGAATGTCGATAGTTCGGCATGACCGGGGTCACTGTTTTTGTGTCGTGAAAATGAAAAAAAATATCTGCAATTTTTTGTGAAAATGGTTATAAAATGTTTTTTAGCCCTGTCCAGAATGTCGATAGTTCGGCATGACCGGGGTCACTGTTTTTGTTTCGTGAAAATGAAAAAAAATATCTGCAATTTTTGTGAAAATGGTTATAAAATGTTTTTTAGGCCTGTCCAGAATGTCGCTAGTTCGGCATGACCGGGTCACTGTTTTTGTGTCGTGAAAATGAAAAAAATATCTGCAATTTTTTGTGAAAATGGTTATAAAATGTTTTTTTAGGCCTGTCCAGAATGTCGCAAGTTCGGCATGACCGGGGTCACTGTTTTTGTGTCGTGAAAATGAAAAAAATATCTGCAATTTTTTGTGAAAATGGTTATAAAATGTTTTTTTAGGCCTGTCCAGAATGTCGATAGTTCGGCATGACCGGGGTCACTGTTTTTGTGTCGTGAAAATGAAAAAAAATATCTGCAATTTTTTGTGAAAATGGTTATAAAATGTTTTTTAGGCCTGTCCAGAATGTCGCTAGTTCGGCATGACCGGGGTCACTGTTTTTGTGTCGTGAAAATGAAAAAAAAATATCTGCAATTTTTTGTGAAAATGGTTATAAAATGTTTTTTTAGGCCTGTCCAGAATGTCGCTAGTTCGGCATGACCGGGGTCACTGTTTTTGTGTCGTGAAAATGAAAAAAAAATATCTGCAATTTTTTGTGAAAATGGTTATAAAATGTTTTTTAGCCCTGTCCAGAATGTCGATAGTTCGGCATGACCGGGGTCACTGTTTTTGTTTCGTGAAAATGAAAAAAAATATCTGCAATTTTTGTGAAAATGGTTATAAAATGTTTTTTTAGGCCTGTCCAGAATGTCGCTAGTTCGGCATGACCGGGTCACTGTTTTTGTGTCGTGAAAATGAAAAAAAAATATCTGCAATTTTTTGTGAAAATGGTTATAAAATGTTTTTTTAGGCCTGTCCAGAATGTCGCAAGTTCGGCATGACCGGGGTCACTGTTTTTGTGTCGTGAAAATGAAAAAAAAATATCTGCAATTTTTTGTGAAAATGGTTATAAAATGTTTTTTAGGCCTGTCCAGAATGTCGATAGTTCGGCATGACCGGGGTCACTGTTTTTGTGTCGTGAAAATGAAAAAAAATATCTGCAATTTTTTGTGAAAATGGTTATAAAATGTTTTTTTAGGCCTGTCCAGAATGTCGATAGTTCGGCATGACCGGGGTCACTGTTTTTGTGTCAAAAATGAAAAAAAAAATCTGAGCTATTTTTGTGAAAATTGTTCTAAAATGTTTTTTTTAGGCCTGTCCAAAATGTCGCTAGTTCGGCATGATCGGAGTCATTGTTTTTGGTGACAAAAATAGAAATCTGCAATTTTTTGTGAAAATAGTTTTAAAGTGTTTTTTTAGGCCTGTCCAGAATGTCGCTAGTTCGGCATGACCGGGGTCACTGTTTTTGTGTCGTGAAAATGAAAAAAAATATCTGCAATTTTTTGTGAAAATGGTTATAAAATGTTTTTTTAGGCCTGTCCAGAATGTCGATAGTTCGGCATGACCGGGGTCACTGTTTTTGTGTCGTGAAAATGAAAAAAAAATATCTGCAATTTTTTGTGAAAATGGTTATAAAATGTTTTTTTAGGCCTGTCCAGAATGTCGCTAGTTCGGCATGACCGGGGTCACTGTTTTTGTGTCGTGAAAATGAAAAAAAATATCTGCAATTTTTTGTGAAAATGGTTATAAAATGTTTTTTTAGGCCTGTCCAGAATGTCGATAGTTCGGCATGACCGGGGTCACTGTTTTTGTGTCGTGAAAATGAAAAAAAATATCTGCAATTTTTTGTGAAAATGGTTATAAAATGTTTTTTTAGGCCTGTCCAGAATGTCGCTAGTTCGGCATGACCGGGGTCACTGTTTTTGTGTCGTGAAAATGAAAAAAAATATCTGCAATTTTTTGTGAAAATGGTTATAAAATGTTTTTTTAGGCCTGTCCAGAATGTCGCAAGTTCGGCATGACCGGGGTCACTGTTTTTGTGTCAAAAAATGAAAAAAAAAAATCTGAGCTATTTTTGTGAAAATTGTTCTAAAATGTTTTTTTTAGGCCGGTCCAAAATGTCGCTAGTTCGGCATGATCGGAGTCATTGTTTTTGGTGAAAAAAATAGAAATCTGCAATTTTTGTGAAAATAGTTTTAAAATGTTTTTAGGCCTGTCCAGAATGTCGCTAGTTCGGCATGACCGGGGTCACTGTTTTTGTGTCGTGAAAATGAAAAAAAATATCTGCAATTTTTTGTGAAAATGGTTATAAAATGTTTTTTTAGGCCTGTCCAGAATGTCGATAGTTCGGCATGACCGGGGTCACTGTTTTTGGTGACAAAAATAGAAATCTGCAATTTTTTGTGAAAATAGTTTTAAAATGTTTTTTAGGCCTGTCCAGAATGTCGCTAGTTCGGCATGACCGGGGTCACTGTTTTTGTGTCAAAAAAAATAAAAAATAAATATCTGCAATTTTTGTGAAAATGGTAATAAAATGTTTTTTTAGGCCTGTCCAGAATGTCGATAGTTCGTCATGACCGGGGTCACTGTTTTTGTGTCATAAAATGAAGAAAAAAATCTGAGCTATTTTTGTGAAAATTGTTCTAAAATGTTTTTTTTTAGGCCTGTCCAAAATGTCGCTAGTTCGGCATGATCGGAGTCATTGTTTTTGGTGACAAAAATAGAAATCTGCAATTTTTTGTGAAAATAGTTTTAAAATGTTTTTTAGGCCTGTCCAGAATGTCGCTAGTTCGGCATGACCAGGGTCACTGTTTTTGTGTCGTGAAAATGAAAAAAAAATATCTGCAATTTTTTGTGAAAATGGTTATAAAATGTTTTTTTAGGCCTGTCCAAAATGACGCTAGTTCGGCATGATCGGAGTCATTGTTTTTGGTGACAAAAATAGAAATCTGCAATTTTTTGTGAAAATAGTTTTAAAATGTTTTTTTAGGCCTGTCCAGAATGGCGCTAGTTTGGCCGGGGTCACTGTTTTTGTGTCGTGAAAATGAAAAAAAAATATCTGCATTTTTTTGTGAGAATGGTTATAAAATGTTTTTTTAGGCCTGTCCAGAATGTCGATAGTTCGTCATGACCGGGGTCACTGTTTTTGTGTCCAAAAAATAAAAATGAAAAATAAAAAATCTGAGCTTTTTTTGTGAAAATGGTTCTAAAATGTTTTTTTTAGGCCTGTCCAAAATGTCGCTAGTTCGGCATGATCGGAGTCATCGTTTTTGGTGACAAAAATAGAAATCTGCAATTTTTGTGGAAATGGTTTTAAAATCTTTTTTAGGCCTGTCCAGAATGTCGCTAGATCGGCATGACCGGGGTCACTGTTTTTGTGTCGTGAAAATGAAAAAAATATCAGCAATTTTTTGTGAAAATTGTTCTAAAATGTTTTTTTAGGCCTGTCCAAAATGTCGCTAGTTCGGCATGATCGGAGTCATTGTTTTTGGTGACAAAAATAGAAATCTGCAATTTTTTGTGAAAATAGTTTTAAAATGTTTTTTTAGGCCTGTCCAGAATGTCGCTAGTTCGGCATGACCGGGGTCACTGTTTTTGTGTCGTGAAAATGAAAAAAAAATATCTGCAATTTTTTGTGAAAATGGTTATAAAATGTTTTTTAGGCCTGTCCAGAATGTCGATAGTTCGGCATGACCGGGGTCACTGTTTTTGTTTCGTGAAAATGAAAAAAAAATATCTGCAATTTTTTGTGAAAATGGTTATAAAATGTTTTTTTAGGCCTGTCCAGAATGTCGCTAGTTCGGCATGACCGGGTCACTGTTTTTGTGTCGTGAAAATGAAAAAAAAATATCTGCAATTTTTTGTGAAAATGGTTATAAAATGTTTTTTTAGGCCTGTCCAGAATGTCGCAAGTTCGGCATGACCGGGGTCACTGTTTTTGTGTCGTGAAAATGAAAAAAAATATCTGCAATTTTTTGTGAAAATGGTTATAAAATGTTTTTTAGGCCTGTCCAGAATGTCGATAGTTCGGCATGACCGGGGTCACTGTTTTTGTGTCGTGAAAATGAAAAAAAATATCTGCAATTTTTTGTGAAAATGGTTATAAAATGATTTTTTAGGCCTGTCCAGAATGTCGATAGTTCGGCATGACCGGGGTCACTGTTTTTGTGTCAAAAATGAAGAAAAAAATCTGAGCTATTTTTGTGAAAATTGTTCTAAAATGTTTTTTTTAGGCCTGTCCAAAATGTCGCTAGTTCGGCATGATCGGAGTCATTGTTTTTGGTGACAAAAATAGAAATCTGCAATTTTTTGTGAAAATAGTTTTAAAGTGTTTTTTTAGGCCTGTCCAGAATGTCGCTAGTTCGGCATGACCGGGGTCACTGTTTTTGTGTCGTGAAAATGAAAAAAAATATCTGCAATTTTTTGTGAAAATGGTTATAAAATGTTTTTTTAGGCCTGTCCAGAATGTCGATAGTTCGGCATGACCGGGGTCACTGTTTTTGTGTCGTGAAAATGAAAAAAAAATATCTGCAATTTTTTGTGAAAATGGTTATAAAATGTTTTTTTAGGCCTGTCCAGAATGTCGATAGTTCGGCATGACCGGGGTCACTGTTTTTGTGTCGTGAAAATGAAAAAAAATATCTGCAATTTTTTGTGAAAATGGTTATAAAATGTTTTTTTAGGCCTGTCCAGAATGTCGATAGTTCGGCATGACCGGGGTCACTGTTTTTGTGTCAAAAATGAAGAAAAAAATCTGAGCTATTTTTGTGAAAATTGTTCTAAAATGTTTTTTTTAGGCCTGTCCAAAATGTCGCTAGTTCGGCATGATCGGAGTCATTGTTTTTGGTGACAAAAATAGAAATCTGCAATTTTTGGTGAAAATAGTTTTAAAGTGTTTTTTTAGGCCTGTCCAGAATGTCGCTAGTTCGGCATGACCGGGGTCACTGTTTTTGTGTCGTGAAAATGAAAAAAAAATATCTGCAATTTTTTGTGAAAATGGTTATAAAATGTTTCTTTAGGCCTGTCCAGAATGTCGCTAGTTCGGCATGACCGGGGTCACTGTTTTTGTGTCGTGAAAATGAAAAAAAAATATCTGCAATTTTTTGTGAAAATGGTTATAAAATGTTTTTTAGGCCTGTCCAGAATGTCGATAGTTCGGCATGACCGGGGTCACTGTTTTTGTGTCGTGAAAATGAAAAAAAAATATCTGCAATTTTTTGTGAAAATGGTTATAAAATGTTTTTTTAGGCCTGTCCAGAATGGCGCTAGTTTGGCCGGGGTCACTGTTTTTGTGTCGTGAAAATGAAAAAAAAATATCTGCATTTTTTGTGAGAATGGTTATAAAATGTTTTTTTAGGCCTGTCCAGAATGTCGATAGTTCGTCATGACCGGGGTCACTGTTTTTGTGTCCAAAAATAAAAAATGAAAAATAAAAAATCTGAGCTTTTTTGTGAAAATGGTTCTAAAATGTTTTTTTTAGGCCTGTCCAAAATGTCGCTAGTTCGGCATGATCGGAGTCATCGTTTTTGGTGACAAAAATAGAAATCTGCAATTTTTGTGGAAATGGTTTTAAAATCTTTTTTAGGCCTGTCCAGAATGTCGCTAGATCGGCATGACCGGGGTCACTGTTTTTGTGTCGTGAAAATGAAAAAAAATATCTGCAATTTTTTGTGAAAATTGTTCTAAAATGTTTTTTTAGGCCTGTCCAAAATGTCGCTAGTTCGGCATGATCGGAGTCATTGTTTTTGGTGACAAAAATAGAAATCTGCAATTTTTGTGAAAATAGTTTTAAAATGTTTTTTAGGCCTGTCCAGAATGTCGCTAGTTCGGCATGACCGGGGTCACTGTTTTTGTGTCGTGAAAATGAAAAAAATATCTGCAATTTTTTGTGAAAATGGTTATAAAATGTTTTTAGGCCTGTCCAGAATGTCGATAGTTCGGCATGACCGGGGTCACTGTTTTTGTGTCGTGAAAATGAAAAAAAAATATCTGCAATTTTTGTGAAAATGGTTATAAAATGTTTTTTAGGCCTGTCCAGAATGTCGCTAGTTCGGCATGACCGGGGTCACTGTTTTTGTGTCGTGAAAATGAAAAAAAAATATCTGCAATTTTTTGTGAAAATGGTTATAAAATGTTTTTTTAGGCCTGTCCAGAATGTCGCAAGTTCGCCATGACCGGGGTCACTGTTTTTGTGTCGTGAAAATGAAAAAAAATATCTGCAATTTTTTGTGAAAATGGTTATAAAATGTTTTTTTAGGCCTGTCCAGAATGTCGATAGTTCGGCATGACCGGGGTCACTGTTTTTGTGTCGTGAAAATAAAAAAAATATCTGCAATTTTTTGTGAAAATGGTTATAAAATGTTTTTATAGGCCTGTCCAGAATGTCGATAGTTCGGCATGACCGGGGTCACTGTTTTTGTGTCAAAAAATGAAGAAAAAAAATCTGAGCTATTTTTGTGAAAATTGTTCTAAAATGTTTTTTTTTAGGCCTGTCCAAAATGTCGCTAGTTCGGCATGATCGGAGTCATTGTTTTTGGTGACAAAAATAGAAATCTGCAATTTTTTGTGAAAATAGTTTTAAAGTGTTTTTTTAGGCCTGTCCAGAATGTCGCTAGTTCGGCATGACCGGGGTCACTGTTTTTGTGTCGTGAAAATGAAAAAAAATATCTGCAATTTTTGTGAAAATGGTTATAAAATGTTTTTTAGGCCTGTCCAGAATGTCGATAGTTCGGCATGACCGGGGTCACTGTTTTTGTGTCGTGAAAATGAAAAAAAATATCTGCAATTTTTTGTGAAAATGGTTATAAAATGTTTTTTAGGCCTGTCCAGAATGTCGCTAGTTCGGCATGACCGGGGTCACTGTTTTTGTGTCGTGAAAATGAAAAAAAATATCTGCAATTTTTTGTGAAAATGGTTATAAAATGTTTTTTAGGCCTGTCCAGAATGTCGATAGTTCGGCATGACCGGGGTCACTGTTTTTGTGTCGTGAAAATGAAAAAAAAATATCTGCAATTTTTTGTGAAAATGGTTATAAAATGTTTTTTTAGGCCTGTCCAGAATGTCGATAGTCCGGCATGACCGGGGTCACTGTTTTTGTGTCAAAAAATGAAAAAAAAAATCTGAGCTATTTTTGTGAAAATTGTTCTAAAATGTTTTTTTTTAGGCCGGTCCAAAATGTCGCTAGTTCGGCATGATCGGAGTCATTGTTTTTGGTGACAAAAATAGAAATCTGCAATTTTTTGTGAAAATAGTTTTAAAATGTTTTTTTAGGCCTGTCCAGAATGTCGCTAGTTCGGCATGACTGGGGTCACTGTTTTTGTGTCGTGAAAATGAAAAAAAATATCTGCAATTTTTGTGAAAATGGTTATAAAATGTTTTTTTAGGCCTGTCCAGAATGTCGATAGTTCGGCATGACCGGGGTCACTGTTTTTGTGTCGTGAAAATGAAAAAAAAATATCTGCAATTTTTTGTGAAAATGGTTATAAAATGTTTTTTTAGGCCTGTCCAGAATGTCGATAGTTCGGCATGACCGGGGTCACTGTTTTTGTGTCGTGAAAATGAAAAAAAAATATCTGCAATTTTTTGTGAAAATGGTTATAAAATGTTTTTTTAGGCCTGTCCAGAATGGCGCTAGTTTGGCCGGGGTCACTGTTTTTGTGTCGTGAAAATGAAAAAAAAATATCTGCATTTTTTTGTGAGAATGGTTATAAAATGTTTTTTAGGCCTGTCCAGAATGTCGATAGTTCGTCATGACCGGGGTCACTGTTTTTGTGTCCAAAAAATAAAAATGAAAAATAAAAAATCTGAGCTTTTTTGGTGAAAATGGTTCTAAAATGTTTTTTTTAGGCCTGTCCAAAATGTCGCTAGTTCGGCATGATCGGAGTCATCGTTTTTGGTGACAAAAATAGAAATCTGCAATTTTTGTGGAAATGGTTTTAAAATCTTTTTTAGGCCTGTCCAGAATGTCGCTAGATCGGCATGACCGGGGTCACTGTTTTTGTGTCGTGAAAATGAAAAAAAAATATCTGCAATTTTTTGTGAAAATTGTTCTAAAATGTTTTTTTTTAGGCCTGTCCAAAATGTCGCTAGTTCGGCATGATCGGAGTCATTGTTTTTGGTGACAAAAATAGAAATCTGCAATTTTTTGTGAAAATAGTTTTAAAATGTTTTTTTAGGCCTGTCCAGAATGTCGCTAGTTCGGCATGACCGGGGTCACTGTTTTTGTGTCGTGAAAATGAAAAAAAAATATCTGCAATTTTTTGTGAAAATGGTTATAAAATGTTTTTTAGGCCTGTCCAGAATGTCGATAGTTCGGCATGACCGGGGTCACTGTTTTTGTGTCGTGAAAATGAAAAAAAATATCTGCAATTTTTGTGAAAATGGTTATAAAATGTTTTTTAGGCCTGTCCAGAATGTCGCTAGTTCGGCATGACCGGGGTCACTGTTTTTGTGTCGTGAAAATGAAAAAAAATATCTGCAATTTTTGTGAAAATGGTTATAAAATGTTTTTTTAGGCCTGTCCAGAATGTCGCAAGTTCGCCATGACCGGGGTCACTGTTTTTGTGTCGTGAAAATGAAAAAAAATATCTGCAATTTTTTGTGAAAATGTTTATAAAATGTTTTTTTAGGCCTGTCCAGAATGTCGATAGTTCGGCATGACCGGGGTCACTGTTTTTGTGTCGTGAAAATGAAAAAAAAATATCTGCAATTTTTTGTGAAAATGGTTATAAAATGTTTTTATAGGCCTGTCCAGAATGTCGATAGTTCGGCATGACCGGGGTCACTGTTTTTGTGTCAAAAAATGAAGAAAAAAAATCTGAGCTATTTTTGTGAAAATTGTTCTAAAATGTTTTTTTTAGGCCTGTCCAAAATGTCGCTAGTTCGGCATGATCGGAGTCATTGTTTTTGGTGACAAAAATAGAAATCTGCAATTTTTGTGAAAATAGTTTTAAAGTGTTTTTTAGGCCTGTCCAGAATGTCGCTAGTTCGGCATGACCGGGGTCACTGTTTTTGTGTCGTGAAAATGAAAAAAAATATCTGCAATTTTTGTGAAAATGGTTATAAAATGTTTTTTAGGCCTGTCCAGAATGTCGATAGTTCGGCATGACCGGGGTCACTGTTTTTGTGTCGTGAAAATGAAAAAAAAATATCTGCAATTTTTTGTGAAAATGGTTATAAAATGTTTTTTTAGGCCTGTCCAGAATGTCGCTAGTTCGGCATGACCGGGGTCACTGTTTTTGTGTCGTGAAAATGAAAAAAAATATCTGCAATTTTTTGTGAAAATGGTTATAAAATGTTTTTTTAGGCCTGTCCAGAATGTCGATAGTTCGGCATGACCGGGGTCACTGTTTTTGTGTCGTGAAAATGAAAAAAAAATATCTGCAATTTTTTGTGAAAATGGTTATAAAATGTTTTTTTAGGCCTGTCCAGAATGTCGATAGTTCGGCATGACCGGGGTCACTGTTTTTGTGTCAAAAAATGAAAAAAAAAATCTGAGCTATTTTTGTGAAAATTGTTCTAAAATGTTTTTTTTTAGGCCGGTCCAAAATGTCGCTAGTTCGGCATGATCGGAGTCATTGTTTTTGGTGACAAAAATAGAAATCTGCAATTTTTTGTGAAAATAGTTTTAAAATGTTTTTTAGGCCTGTCCAGAATGTCGCTAGTTCGGCATGACTGGGGTCACTGTTTTTGTGTCGTGAAAATGAAAAAAAATATCTGCAATTTTTTGTGAAAATGGTTATAAAATGTTTTTTAGGCCTGTCCAGAATGTCGATAGTTCGGCATGACCGGGGTCACTGTTTTTGGTGACAAAAATAGAAATCTGCAATTTTTGTGAAAATAGTTTTAAAATGTTTTTTAGGCCTGTCCAGAATGTCGCTAGTTCGGCATGACCGGGGTCACTGTTTTTGTGTCAAAAAAATAAAAAATAAATATCTGCAATTTTTTGTGAAAATGGTAATAAAATGTTTTTTTAGGCCTGTCCAGAATGTCGATAGTTCGTCATGACCGGGGTCACTGTTTTTGTGTCAAAAATGAAGAAAAAAATCTGAGCTATTTTTGTGAAAATTGTTCTAAAATGTTTTTTTTAGGCCTGTCCAAAATGTCGCTAGTTCGGCATGATCGGAGTCATTGTTTTTGGTGACAAAAATAGAAATCTGCAATTTTTGTGAAAATAGTTTTAAAATGTTTTTTTAGGCCTGTCCAGAATGTCGCTAGTTCGGCATGACTGGGGTCACTGTTTTTGTGTCGTGAAAATGAAAAAAAATATCTGCAATTTTTTGTGAAAATGGTTATAAAATGTTTTTTAGGCCTGTCCAGAATGTCGATAGTTCGGCATGACCGGGGTCACTGTTTTTGGTGACAAAAATAGAAATCTGCAATTTTTGTGAAAATAGTTTTAAAATGTTTTTTAGGCCTGTCCAGAATGTCGCTAGTTCGGCATGACCGGGGTCACTGTTTTTGTGTCAAAAAAATAAAAAATAAATATCTGCAATTTTTTGTGAAAATGGTAATAAAATGTTTTTTAGGCCTGTCCAGAATGTCGATAGTTCGTCATGACCGGGGTCACTGTTTTTGTGTCAAAAAATGAAGAAAAAAAATCTGAGCTATTTTTGTGAAAATTGTTCTAAAATGTTTTTTTTAGGCCTGTCCAAAATGTCGCTAGTTCGGCATGATCGGAGTCATTGTTTTTGGTGACAAAAATAGAAATCTGCAATTTTTGTGAAAATAGTTTTAAAATGTTTTTTAGGCCTGTCCAGAATGTCGCTAGTTCGGCATGACCGGGGTCACTGTTTTTGTGTCAAAAAAATAAAAAATAAATATCTGCAATTTTTTGTGAAAATGGTAATAAAATGTTTTTTAGGCCTGTCCAGAATGTCGATAGTTCGTCATGACCGGGGTCACTGTTTTTGTGTCAAAAATGAAGAAAAAAATCTGAGCTATTTTTGTGAAAATTGTTCTAAAATGTTTTTTTTAGGCCTGTCCAAAATGTCGCTAGTTCGGCATGATCGGAGTCATTGTTTTTGGTGACAAAAATAGAAATCTGCAATTTTTTGTGAAAATAGTTTTAAAATGTTTTTTTAGGCCTGTCCAGAATGTCGCTAGTTCGGCATGACCGGGGTCACTGTTTTTGTGTCGTGAAAATTAAAAAAAAATATCTGCAATTTTTTGTGAAAATGGTTATAAAATGTTTTTTAGGCCTGTCCAAAATGACGCTAGTTCGGCATGATCGGAGTCATTGTTTTTGGTGACAAAAATAGAAATCTGCAATTTTTGTGAAAATAGTTTTAAAATGTTTTTTAGGCCTGTCCAGAATGGCGCTAGTTTGGCGGGGTCACTGTTTTTGTGTCGTGAAAATGAAAAAAAATATCTGCATTTTTTTGTGAGAATGGTTATAAAATGTTTTTTAGGCCTGTCCAGAATGTCGATAGTTCGTCATGACCGGGGTCACTGTTTTTGTGTCCAAAAATAAAAATGAAAAATAAAAAATCTGAGCTTTTTTGTGAAAATGGTTCTAAAATGTTTTTTTTAGGCCTGTCCAAAATGTCGCTAGTTCGGCATGATCGGAGTCATCGTTTTTGGTGACAAAAATAGAAATCTGCAATTTTTTGTGAAAATAGTTTTAAAATCTTTTTTAGGCCTGTCCAGAATGTCGCTAGTTCGGCATGACCGGGGTCACTGTTTTTGTGTCGTGAAAATGAAAAAAAAATATCTGCAATTTTTTGTGAAAATGGTTATAAAATGTTTTTTAGGCCTGTCCAGAATGTCGATAGTTCGGCATGACCGGGGTCACTGTTTTTGTGTCGTGAAAATGAAAAAAAAATATCTGCAATTTTTTGTGAAAATGGTTATAAAATGTTTTTTAGGCCTGTCCAGAATGTCGCTAGTTCGGCATGACCGGGGTCACTGTTTTTGTGTCGTGAAAATGAAAAAAAATATCTGCAATTTTTTGTGAAAATGGTTATAAAATGTTTTTTAGGCCTGTCCAGAATGTCGCAAGTTCGGTATGACCGGGGTCACTGTTTTTGTGTCGTGAAAATGAAAAAAATATCTGCAATTTTTTGTGAAAATGGTTATAAAATGTTTTTTTAGGCCTGTCCAGAATGTCGATAGTTCGGCATGACCGGGGTCACTGTTTTTGTGTCGTGAAAATGAAAAAAAAATATCTGCAATTTTTTGTGAAAATGGTTATAAAATGTTTTTTTAGGCCTGTCCAGAATGTCGATAGTTCGGCATGACTGGGGTCACTGTTTTTGTGTCAAAAAATGAAGAAAAAAATCTGAGCTATTTTTGTGAAAATTGTTCTAAAATGTTTTTTTTAGGCCTGTCCAAAATGTCGCTAGTTCGGCATGATCGGAGTCATTGTTTTTGGTGACAAAAATAGAAATCTGCAATTTTTTGTGAAAATAGTTTTAAAGTGTTTTTTAGGCCTGTCCAGAATGTCGCTAGTTCGGCATGACCGGGGTCACTGTTTTTGTGTCGTGAAAATGAAAAAAAATATCTGCAATTTTTTGTGAAAATGGTTATAAAATGTTTTTTAGGCCTGTCCAGAATGTCGCTAGTTCGGCATGACCGGGGTCACTGTTTTTGTGTCGTGAAAATGAAAAAAAATATCTGCAATTTTTTGTGAAAATGGTTATAAAATGTTTTTTAGGCCTGTCCAGAATGTCGATAGTTCGGCATGACCGGGGTCACTGTTTTTGTGTCGTGAAAATGAAAAAAAATATCTGCAATTTTTTGTGAAAATGGTTATAAAATGTTTTTTAGGCCTGTCCAGAATGTCGATAGTTCGGCATGACCGGGGTCACTGTTTTTGTGTCGTGAAAATGAAAAAAAAATATCTGCAATTTTTTGTGAAAATGGTTATAAAATGTTTTTTAGGCCTGTCCAGAATGTCGCTAGTTCGGCATGACCGGGGTCACTGTTTTTGTGTCGTGAAAATGAAAAAAAAATATCTGCAATTTTTTGTGAAAATGGTTATAAAATGTTTTTTAGGCCTGTCCAGAATGTCGCAAGTTCGGCATGACCGGGGTCACTGTTTTTGTGTCGTGAAAATGAAAAAAAATATCTGCAATTTTTTGTGAAAATGGTTATAAAATGTTTTTTAGGCCTGTCCAGAATGTCGATAGTTCGGCATGACCGGGTCACTGTTTTTGTGTCAAAAATGAAAAAAAAATCTGAGCTATTTTTGTGAAAATTGTTCTAAAATGTTTTTTTTAGGCCGGTCCAAAATGTCGCTAGTTCGGCATGATCGGAGTCATTGTTTTTGGTGACAAAAATAGAAATCTGCAATTTTTTGTGAAAATAGTTTTAAAATGTTTTTTAGGCCTGTCCAGAATGTCGCTAGTTCGGCATGACCGGGGTCACTGTTTTTGTGTCAAAAAATAAAAAATAAATATCTGCAATTTTTTGTGAAAATGGTAATAAAATGTTTTTTAGGCCTGTCCAGAATGTCGATAGTTCGTCATGACCGGGGTCACTGTTTTTGTGTCAAAAAATGAAGAAAAAAATCTGAGCTATTTTTGTGAAAATTGTTCTAAAATGTTTTTTTTAGGCCGGTCCAAAATGTCGCTAGTTCGGCATGATCGGAGTCATTGTTTTTGGTGACAAAAATAGAAATCTGCAATTTTTGTGAAAATAGTTTTAAAATGTTTTTTAGGCCTGTCCAGAATGTCGCTAGTTCGGCATGACCGGGGTCACTGTTTTTGTGTCGTGAAAATGAAAAAAAAATATCTGCAATTTTTTGTGAAAATGGTTATAAAATGTTTTTTTAGGCCTGTCCAGAATGTCGATAGTTCGGCATGACCGGGGTCACTGTTTTTGTGTCAAAAAAGGAAAAAAAAAAAGCTGAGCTATTTTTGTGAAAATTATTCTAAAATGCTTTTTTTAGGCCTGTCCAAAATGACGCTAGTTCGGCATGACCGGGGTCACTGTTTTTGTGTCGTGAAAATGAAAAAAAATATCTGCAATTTTTTGTGAAAATGGTTATAAAATGTTTTTTTAGGCCTGTCCAAAATGACGCTAGTTCGGCATGATCGGAGTCATTGTTTTTGGTGACAAAAATAGAAATCTGCAATTTTTTGTGAAAATAGTTTTAAAATGTTTTTTTAGGCCTGTCCAGAATGGCGCTAGTTTGGCCGGGGTCACTGTTTTTGTGTCGTGAAAATGAAAAAAAAATATCTGCATTTTTTTGTGAGAATGGTTATAAAATGTTTTTTTAGGCCTGTCCAGAATGTCGATAGTTCGTCATGACCGGGGTCACTGTTTTTGTGTCCAAAAAAATAAAAAATGAAAAATAAAAAATCTGAGCTTTTTTTGTGAAAATGGTTCTAAAATGTTTTTTTTTAGGCCTGTCCAAAATGTCGCTAGTTCGGCATGATCGGAGTCATCGTTTTTGGTGACAAAAATAGAAATCTGCAATTTTTTGTGAAAATAGTTTTAAAATGTTTTTTTAGGCCTGTCCAGAATGTCGCTAGTTCGGCATGACCGGGGTCACTGTTTTTGTGTCGTGAAAATGAAAAAAAAATATCTGCAATTTTTTGTGAAAATGGTTATAAAATGTTTTTTTAGGCCTGTCCAGAATGTCGATAGTTCGGCATGACCCGGGTCACTGTTTTTGGTGACAAAAATAGAAATCTGCAATTTTTTGTGAAAATAGTTTTAAAATGTTTTTTTAGGCCTGTCCAGAATGTCGCTAGTTCGGCATGACCGGGGTCACTGTTTTTGTGTCAAAAAATAAAAATAAATATCTGCAATTTTTTGTGAAAATGGTAATAAAATGTTTTTTAGGCCTGTCCAGAATGTCGATAGTTCGTCATGACCGGGGTCACTGTTTTTGTGTCAAAAATGAAGAAAAAAATCTGAGCTATTTTTGTGAAAATTGTTCTAAAATGTTTTTTTTAGGCCTGTCCAAAATGTCGCTAGTTCGGCATGATCGGAGTCATTGTTTTTGGTGACAAAAATAGAAATCTGCAATTTTTGTGAAAATAGTTTTAAAATGTTTTTTAGGCCTGTCCAGAATGTCGCTAGTTCGGCATGACCGGGGTCACTGTTTTTGTGTCGTGAAAATGAAAAAAAATATCTGCAATTTTTGTGAAAATGGTTATAAAATGTTTTTTAGGCCTGTCCAGAATGTCGATAGTTCGGCATGACCGGGGTCACTGTTTTTGTGTCAAAAAGGAAAAAAAAAATCTGAGCTATTTTTGTGAAAATTATTCTAAAATGCTTTTTTTAGGCCTGTCCAAAATGACGCTAGTTCGGCATGACCGGGGTCACTGTTTTTGTGTCGTGAAAATTAAAAAAAATATCTGCAATTTTTTGTGAAAATGGTTATAAAATGTTTTTTTTAGGCCGGTCCAGAATGTCGCTAGTTCGGCATGACCGGAGTCATTGTTTTTGGTGACAAAAATAGAAATCTGCAATTTTTGTGAAAATAGTTTTAAAATGTTTTTTAGGCCTGTCCAGAATGTCGCTAGTTCGGCATGACCGGGGTCACTGTTTTTGTGTCGTGAAAATGAAAAAAAATATCTGCAATTTTTTGTGAAAATGGTTATAAAATGTTTTTTTAGGCCTGTCCAGAATGTCGATAGTTCGGCATGACCGGGGTCACTGTTTTTGTGTCAAAAAAGGAAAAAAAAAAATCTGAGCTATTTTTGTGAAAATTATTCTAAAATGCTTTTTTTAGGCCTGTCCAAAATGACGCTAGTTCGGCATGACCGGGGTCACTGTTTTTGTGTCGTGAAAATGAAAAAAAATATCTGCAATTTTTTGTGAAAATGGTTATAAAATGTTTTTTTAGGCCTGTCCAGAATGTCGATAGTTCGGCATGACCGGGGTCACTGTTTTTGTGTCGTGAAAATGAAAAAAAAATATCTGCAATTTTTTGTGAAAATGGTTATAAAATGTTTTTTTAGGCCTGTCCAGAATGTCGATAGTTCGGCATGACCGGGGTCACTGTTTTTGTGTCAAAAAATGAAGAAAAAAATCTGAGCTATTTTTGTGAAAATTGTTCTAAAATGTTTTTTTAGGCCTGTCCAAAATGTCGCTAGTTCGGCATGACCGGAGTCACTGTTTTTGGTGACAAAAATAGAAATCTGCAATTTTTTGTGAAAATAGTTTTAAAATGTTTTTTAGGCCTGTCCAGAATGTCGCTAGTTCGGCATGACCGGGGTCACTGTTTTTGTGTCGTGAAAATGAAAAAAAATATCTGCAATTTTTTGTGAAAATGGTTATAAAATGTTTTTTTAGGCCTGTCCAGAATGTCGCTAGTTCGGCATGACCGGGGTCACTGTATTTGTGTCGTGAAAATGAAAAAAAAATATGTGCAATTTTTTGTGAAAATGGTTATAAAATGTTTTTTTAGGCCTGTCCAGAATGTCGATAGTTCGGCATGACCGGGGTCACTGTTTTTGTGTCGTGAAAATGAAAAAAAATATCTGCAATTTTTTGTGAAAATGGTTATAAAATGTTTTTTAGGCCTGTCCAGAATGTCGATAGTTCGGCATGACCGGGGTCACTGTTTTTGTGTCGTGAAAATGAAAAAAAATATCTGCAATTTTTTGTGAAAATGGTTATAAAATGTTTTTTAGGCCTGTCCAGAATGTCGATAGTTCGGCATGACCGGGGTCACTGTTTTTGTGTCGTGAAAATGAAAAAAAATATCTGCAATTTTTTGTGAAAATGGTTATAAAATGTTTTTTAGGCCTGTCCAGAATGTCGATAGTTCGGCATGACCGGGGTCACTGTTTTTGTGTCAAAAATGAAGAAAAAAATCTGAGCTATTTTTGTGAAAATTGTTCTAAAATGTTTTTTTTAGGCCTGTCCAGAATGTCGCTAGTTCGGCATGACCGGAGTCACTGTTTTTGGTGACAAAAATAGAAATCTGCAATTTTTGTGAAAATAGTTTTAAAATGTTTTTTTAGGCCTGTCCAGAATGTCGCTAGTTCGGCATGACCGGGGTCACTGTTTTTGTGTCGTGAAAATGAAAAAAAATATCTGCAATTTTTTGTGAAAATGGTTATAAAATGTTTTTTAGGCCTGTCCAGAATGCCGCTAGTTCGGCATGACCGGGGTCACTGTTTTTGTGTCGTGAAAATGAAAAAAAATATCTGCAATTTTTTGTGAAAATGGTTATAAAATGTTTTTTAGGCCTGTCCAGAATGTCGATAGTTCGGCATGACCGGGGTCACTGTTTTTGTGTCGTGAAAATGAAAAAAAATATCTGCAATTTTTTGTGAAAATGGTTATAAAATGTTTTTTTAGGCCTGTCCAGAATGTCGCTAGTTCGGCATGACCGGGGTCACTGTTTTTGTGTCGTGAAAATGAAAAAAAATATCTGCAATTTTTTGTGAAAATGGTTATAAAATGTTTTTTTAGGCCTGTCCAGAATGTCGATAGTTCGGCATGACCGGGGTCACTGTTTTTGTGTCGTGAAAATGAAAAAAAATATCTGCAATTTTTGTGAAAATGGTTATAAAATGTTTTTTAGGCCTGTCCAGAATGTCGCAAGTTCGGCATGACCGGGGTCACTGTTTTTGTGTCGTGAAAATGAAAAAAAATATCTGCAATTTTTTGTGAAAATGGTTATAAAATGTTTTTTAGGCCTGTCCAGAATGTCGATAGTTCGGCATGACCGGGGTCACTGTTTTTGGTGACAAAAATAGAAATCTGCAATTTTTTGTGAAAATAGTTTTAAAATGTTTTTTAGGCCTGTCCAGAATGTCGCTAGTTCGGCATGACCGGGGTCACTGTTTTTGTGTCAAAAAATAAAAAATAAATATCTGCAATTTTTTGTGAAAATGGTAATAAAATGTTTTTTAGGCCTGTCCAGAATGTCGATAGTTCGTCATGACCGGGGTCACTGTTTTTGTGTCAAAAAATGAAGAAAAAAATCTGAGCTATTTTTGTGAAAATTGTTCTAAAATGTTTTTTTAGGCCTGTCCAAAATGTCGCTAGTTCGGCATGATCGGAGTCATTGTTTTTGGTGACAAAAATAGAAATCTGCAATTTTTTGTGAAAATAGTTTTAAAATGTTTTTTTAGGCCTGTCCAGAATGTCGCTAGTTCGGCATGACCGGGGTCACTGTTTTTGTGTCGTGAAAATGAAAAAAAATATCTGCAATTTTTTGTGAAAATGGTTATAAAATGTTTTTTTAGGCCTGTCCAGAATGTCGATAGTTCGGCATGACCGGGGTCACTGTTTTTGTGTCAAAAAAGGAAAAAAAAAAAGCTGAGCTATTTTTGTGAAAATTATTCTAAAATGCTTTTTTAGGCCTGTCCAAAATGACGCTAGTTCGGCATGACCGGGGTCACTGTTTTTGTGTCGTGAAAATTAAAAAAAAATATCTGCAATTTTTTGTGAAAATGGTTATAAAATGTTTTTTTTAGGCCGGTCCAAAATGTCGCTAGTTCGGCATGATCGGAGTCATTGTTTTTGGTGACAAAAATAGAAATCTGCAATTTTTTGTGAAAATAGTTTTAAAATGTTTTTTTAGGCCTGTCCAGAATGTCGCTAGTTCGGCATGACCGGGGTCACTGTTTTTGTGTCGTGAAAATGAAAAAAAAATATCTGCAATTTTTTGTGAAAATGGTTATAAAATGTTTTTTAGGCCTGTCCAGAATGTCGATAGTTCGGCATGACCGGGGTCACTGTTTTTGGTGACAAAAATAGAAATCTGCAATTTTTGTGAAAATAGTTTTAAAATGTTTTTTTAGGCCTGTCCAGAATGTCGCTAGTTCGGCATGACCGGGGTCACTGTTTTTGTGTCAAAAAATAAAAAATAAATATCTGCAATTTTTTGTGAAAATGGTAATAAAATGTTTTTTTAGGCCTGTCCAGAATGTCGATAGTTCGTCATGACAGGGGTCACTGTTTTTGTGTCAAAAAATGAAGAAAAAAATCTGAGCTATTTTTGTGAAAATTGTTCTAAAATGTTTTTTTTAGGCCTGTCCAAAATGTCGCTAGTTCGGCATGATCGGAGTCATTGTTTTTGGTGACAAAAATAGAAATCTGCAATTTTTGGTGAAAATAGTTTTAAAATGTTTTTTAGGCCTGTCCAGAATGTCGCTAGTTCGGCATGACCGGGGTCACTGTTTTTGTGTCGTGAAAATGAAAAAAAATATCTGCAATTTTTTGTGAAAATGGTTATAAAATGTTTTTTTAGGCCTGTCCAGAATGTCGATAGTTCGGCATGACCGGGGTCACTGTTTTGTGTCAAAAAGGAAAAAAAAATCTGAGCTATTTTTGTGAAAATTATTCTAAAATGCTTTTTTAGGCCTGTCCAAAATGACGCTAGTTCGGCATGACCGGGGTCACTGTTTTTGTGTCGTGAAAATGAAAAAAAATATCTGCAATTTTTTGTGAAAATGGTTATAAAATGTTTTTTAGGCCTGTCCAGAATGTCGATAGTTCGGCATGACCGGGGTCACTGTTTTTGTGTCGTGAAAATGAAAAAAAATATCTGCAATTTTTTGTGAAAATGGTTATAAAATGTTTTTTAGGCCTGTCCAGAATGTCGCAAGTTCGGCATGACCGGGGTCACTGTTTTTGTGTCGTGAAAATGAAAAAAATATCTGACAATTTTTTGTGAAAATGGTTATAAAATGTTTTTTTAGGCCTGTCCAGAATGTCGATAGTTCGGCATGACCGGAGTCACTGTTTTTGTGTCAAAAATGAAAAAAAAATCTGAGCTATTTTTGTGAAAATTGTTCTAAAATGTTTTTTTTAGGCCGGTCCAAAATGTCGCTAGTTCGGCATGATCGGAGTCATTGTTTTTGGTCGTGAAAAAAATAAAAATCTGCAATTTTTTGTGAAAATAGTTATAAAATGTTTTTTAGGCCTGTCCAGAATGTCGCTAGTTCGGCATGACCGGGGTCACTGTTTTTGTGTCGTGAAAATGAAAAAAAAATATCTGCAATTTTTGGTGAAAATGGTTATAAAATGTTTTTTAGGCCTGTCCAGAATGTCGATAGTTCGGCATGACCGTGGTCACTGTTTTTGTCGTGACAAAAATAGAAATCTGCAATTTTTTGTGAAAATAGTTTTAAAATGTTTTTTAGGCCTGTCCAGAATGTCGCTAGTTCGGCATGACCGGGGTCACTGTTTTTGTGTCGAAAAATAAAAATAAATATCTGCAATTTTTTGTGAAAATGGTTATAAAATGTTTTTTAGGCCTGTCCAGAATGTCGATAGTTCGTCATGACCGGGGTCACTGTTTTTGTGTCATAAAATGAAGAAAAAAATCTGAGCTATTTTTGTGAAAATTGTTCTAAAATGTTTTTATTTAGGCCTGTCCAAAATGTCGCTAGTTCGGCATGATCGGAGTCATTGTTTTTGGTGACAAAAATAGAAATCTGCAATTTTTTGTGAAAATAGTTTTAAAATGTTTTTTTAGGCCAGTCCAGAATGTTGCTAGTTCGGCATGACCGGGGTCACTTTTTTTGTGTCGTGAAAATGAAAAAAAATATCTGCAATTTTTGGTGAAAATGGTTATAAAATGTTTTTTTAGGCCTGTCCAAAATGTCGCTAGTTCAGCATGATCGTAGTCACTGTTTTTGGTGACAAAAATAGAAATCTGCAATTTTTTGTGAAAATAGTTTTAAAATGTTTTTTAGGCCTGTCCAGAATGGCGCTAGTTCGGCGCGGGTCACTGTTTTTGTGTCGTGAAAATGAAAAAAATATCTGCATTTTTTTGTGAGAATGGTTATAAAATGTTTTTTAGGCCTGTCCAGAATGTCGCTTAGTTCGGCATGACCGGGGTCACTGTTTTTGTGTCGTGAAAATGAAAAAAAATATCTGCAATTTTTGGTGAAAATGGTTATAAAATGTTTTTTAGGCCTGTCCAGAATGTCGATAGTTCGGCATGACCGTGGTCACTGTTTTTGCGTGACAAAAATAGAAATCTGCAATTTTTTGTGAAAATAGTTTTAAAATGTTTTTTAGGCCTGTCCAGAATGTCGCTAGTTCGGCATGACCGGGGTCACTGTTTTTGTGTCAAAAAAATAAAAAATAAATATCTGCAATTTTTTGTGAAAATGGTAATAAAATGTTTTTTAGGCCTGTCCAGAATGTCGATAGTTCGTCATGACCGGGGTCACTGTTTTTGTGTCATAAAATGAAGAAAAAAAATCTGAGCTATTTTTGTGAAAATTGTTCTAAAATGTTTTTTTAGGCCTGTCCAAAATGTCGCTAGTTCGGCATGATCGGAGTCATTGTTTTTGGTGATAAAAATAGAAATCTGCAATTTTTTGTGAAAATAGTTTTAAAATGTTTTTTTAGGCCTGTCCAGAATGTCGCTAGTTCGGCATGACCGGGGTCACTGTTTTTGTGTCGTGAAAATGAAAAAAAAATATCTGCAATTTTTTGTGAAAATGGTTATAAAATGTTTTTTTAGGCCTGTCCAGAATGTCGATAGTTCGGCATGACCGGGGTCACTGTTTTTGTGTCAAAAAAGGAAAAAAAAAAAGCTGAGCTATTTTTGTGAAAATTATTCTAAAATGCTTTTTTTAGGCCTGTCCAAAATGACGCTAGTTCGGCATGACCGGGGTCACTGTTTTTGTGTCGTGAAAATTAAAAAAAAATATCTGCAATTTTTTGTGAAAATGGTTATAAAATGTTTTTTTTTAGGCCGGTCCAAAATGTCGCTAGTTCGGCATGATCGGAGTCATTGTTTTTGGTGACAAAAATAGAAATCTGCAATTTTTTGTGAAAATAGTTTTAAAATGTTTTTTTAGGCCTGTCCAGAATGTCGCTAGTTCGGCATGACCGGGGTCACTGTTTTTGTGTCGTGAAAATGAAAAAAAAATATCTGCAATTTTTTGTGAAAATGGTTATAAAATGTTTTTTTAGGCCTGTCCAGAATGTCGATAGTTCGGCATGACCGGGGTCACTGTTTTTGGTGACAAAAATAGAAATCTGCAATTTTTTGTGAAAATAGTTTTAAAATGTTTTTTTAGGCCTGTCCAGAATGTCGCTAGTTCGGCATGACCGGGGTCACTGTTTTTGTGTCAAAAAAATAAAAAATAAATATCTGCAATTTTTTGTGAAAATGGTAATAAAATGTTTTTTTAGGCCTGTCCAGAATGTCGATAGTTCGTCATGACAGGGGTCACTGTTTTTGTGTCAAAAAATGAAGAAAAAAAATCTGAGCTATTTTTGTGAAAATTGTTCTAAAATGTTTTTTTTTATGCCTGTCCAAAATGTCGCTAGTTCGGCATGATCGGAGTCATTGTTTTTGGTGACAAAAATAGAAATCTGCAATTTTTGGTGAAAATAGTTTTAAAATGTTTTTTTAGGCCTGTCCAGAATGTCGCTAGTTCGGCATGACCGGGGTCACTGTTTTTGTGTCGTGAAAATGAAAAAAAAATATCTGCAATTTTTTGTGAAAATGGTTATAAAATGTTTTTTTAGGCCTGTCCAGAATGTCGATAGTTCGGCATGACCGGGGTCACTGTTTTGTGTCAAAAAAGGAAAAAAAAAAATCTGAGCTATTTTTGTGAAAATTATTCTAAAATGCTTTTTTTAGGCCTGTCCAAAATGACGCTAGTTCGGCATGACCGGGGTCACTGTTTTTGTGTCGTGAAAATGAAAAAAATATCTGCAATTTTTTGTGAAAATGGTTATAAAATGTTTTTTTAGGCCTGTCCAGAATGTCGATAGTTCGGCATGACCGGGGTCACTGTTTTTGTGTCGTGAAAATGAAAAAAAAATATCTGCAATTTTTTGTGAAAATGGTTATAAAATGTTTTTTAGGCCTGTCCAGAATGTCGATAGTTCGGCATGACCGGGGTCACTGTTTTTGTGTCAAAAAATGAAGAAAAAAATCTGAGCTATTTTTGTGAAAATTGTTCTAAAATGTTTTTTTTAGGCCTGTCCAAAATGTCGCTAGTTCGGCATGATCGGAGTCATTGTTTTTGGTGACAAAAATAGAAATCTGCAATTTTTTGTGAAAATAGTTTTAAAGTGTTTTTTTAGGCCTGTCCAGAATGTCGCTAGTTCGGCATGACCGGGGTCACTGTTTTTGTGTCGTGAAAATGAAAAAAAATATCTGCAATTTTTTGTGAAAATGGTTATAAAATGTTTTTTTAGGCCTGTCCAGAATGTCGCTAGTTCGGCATGACCGGGGTCACTGTTTTTGTGTCGTGAAAATGAAAAAAAAATATCTGCAATTTTTTGTGAAAATGGTTATAAAATGTTTTTTAGGCCTGTCCAGAATGTCGATAGTTCGGCATGACCGGGGTCACTGTTTTTGTGTCGTGAAAATGAAAAAAAAATATCAGCAATTTTTGTGAAAATGGTTATAAAATGTTTTTTTAGGCCTGTCCAGAATGTCGATAGTTCGGCATGACCGGGGTCACTGTTTTTGTGTCGTGAAAATGAAAAAAAATATCTGCAATTTTTTGTGAAAATGGTTATAAAATGTTTTTTTAGGCCTGTCCAGAATGTCGCTAGTTCGGCATGACCGGGGTCACTGTTTTTGTGTCGTGAAAATGAAAAAAAATATCTGCAATTTTTTGTGAAAATGGTTATAAAATGTTTTTTAGGCCTGTCCAGAATGTCGCAAGTTCGGCATGACCGGGGTCACTGTTTTTGTGTCGTGAAAATGAAAAAAAATATCTGCAATTTTTTGTGAAAATGGTTATAAAATGTTTTTTAGGCCTGTCCAGAATGTCGATAGTTCGGCATGACCGGGGTCACTGTTTTTGTGTCAAAAAATGAAAAAAAAATCTGAGCTATTTTTGTGAAAATTGTTCTAAAATGTTTTTTTAGGCCGGTCCAGAATGTCGCTAGTTCGGCATGACCGGAGTCATTGTTTTTGGTGACAAAAATAGAAATCTGCAATTTTTGTGAAAATAGTTTTAAAATGTTTTTTTAGGCCTGTCCAGAATGTCGCTAGTTCGGCATGACCGGGGTCACTGTTTTTGTGTCGTGAAAATGAAAAAAAAATATCTGCAATTTTTTGTGAAAATGGTTATAAAATGTTTTTTTAGGCCTGTCCAGAATGTCGATAGTTCGGCATGACCGGGGTCACTGTTTTTGGTGACAAAAATAGAAATCTGCAATTTTTTGTGAAAATAGTTTTAAAATGTTTTTTAGGCCTGTCCAGAATGTCGCTAGTTCGGCATGACCGGGGTCACTGTTTTTGTGTCGTGAAAATGAAAAAAAATATCTGCAATTTTTTGTGAAAATGGTTATAAAATGTTTTTTAGGCCTGTCCAGAATGTCGATAGTTCGGCATGACCGGGGTCACTGTTTTTGTGTCAAAAAGGGAAAAAAAAAAATCTGAGCTATTTTTGTGAAAATTATTCTAAAATGCTTTTTTTAGGCCTGTCCAAAATGACGCTAGTTCGGCATGACCGGGGTCACTGTTTTTGTGTCGTGAAAATGAAAAAAAAATATCTGCAATTTTTTGTGAAAATGGTTATAAAATGTTTTTTTAGGCCTGTCCAGAATGTCGATAGTTCGGCATGACCGGGGTCACTGTTTTTGTGTCGTGAAAATGAAAAAAATATCTGCAATTTTTTGTGAAAATGGTTATAAAATGTTTTTTAGGCCTGTCCAGAATGTCGATAGTTCGGCATGACCGGGGTCACTGTTTTTGTGTCAAAAATGAAGAAAAAAATCTGAGCTATTTTTGTGAAAATTGTTCTAAAATGTTTTTTTAGGCCTGTCCAAAATGTCGCTAGTTCGGCATGATCGGAGTCATTGTTTTTGGTGACAAAAATAGAAATCTGCAATTTTTGTGAAAATAGTTTTAAAGTGTTTTTTAGGCCTGTCCAGAATGTCGCTAGTTCGGCATGACCGGGGTCACTGTTTTTGTGTCGTGAAAATGAAAAAAAATATCTGCAATTTTTGGTGAAAATGGTTATAAAATGTTTTTTAGGCCTGTCCAGAATGTCGATAGTTCGGCATGACCGGGTCACTGTTTTTGTGTCGTGAAAATGAAAAAAAAATATCTGCAATTTTTTGTGAAAATGGTTATAAAATGTTTTTTTAGGCCTGTCCAGAATGTCGATAGTTCGGCATGACCGGGGTCACTGTTTTTGTGTCGTGAAAATGAAAAAAAAATATCTGCAATTTTTTGTGAAAATGGTTATAAAATGTTTTTTTAGGCCTGTCCAGAATGTCGCTAGTTCGGCATGACCGGGGTCACTGTTTTTGTGTCGTGAAAATGAAAACAAAATATCTGCAATTTTTTGTGAAAATGGTTATAAAATGTTTTTTTAGGCCTGTCCAGAATGTCGCAAGTTCGGCATGACCGGGGTCACTGTTTTTGTGTCGTGAAAATGAAAAAAAAATATCTGCAATTTTTTGTGAAAATGGTTATAAAATGTTTTTTTAGGCCTGTCCAGAATGTCGATAGTTCGGCATGATCGGAGTCATTGTTTTTGGTGATAAAAATAGAAATCTGCAATTTTTTGTGAAAATAGTTTTAAAGTGTTTTTTTAGGCCTGTCCAGAATGTCGCTAGTTCGGCATGACCGGGGTCACTGTTTTTGTGTCGTGAAAATGAAAAAAAATATCTGCAATTTTTTGTGAAAATGGTTATAAAATGTTTTTTAGGCCTGTCCAGAATGTCGATAGTTCGGCATGACCGGGGTCACTGTTTTTGTGTCGTGAAAATGAAAAAAAATATCTGCAATTTTTTGTGAAAATGGTTATAAAATGTTTTTTTAGGCCTGTCCAGAATGTCGCTAGTTCGGCATGACCGGGGTCACTGTTTTTGTGTCGTGAAAATGAAAAAAAATATCTGCAATTTTTTGTGAAAATGGTTATAAAATGTTTTTTTAGGCCTGTCCAGAATGTCGATAGTTCGGCATGACCGGGGTCACTGTTTTTGTGTCGTGAAAATGAAAAAAAAATATCTGCAATTTTTTGTGAAAATGGTTATAAAATGTTTTTTTAGGCCTGTCCAGAATGTCGATAGTTCGGCATGACCGGGGTCACTGTTTTTGTGTCAAAAAAGGAAAAAAAAAAATCTGAGCTATTTTTGTGAAAATTATTCTAAAATGCTTTTTTTAGGCCTGTCCAAAATGACGCTAGTTCGGCATGACCGGGGTCACTGTTTTTGTGTCGTGAAAATTAAAAAAAAATATCTGCAATTTTTTGTGAAAATGGTTATAAAATGTTTTTTTTAGGCCGGTCCAGAATGTCGCTAGTTCGGCATGATCGGAGTCATTGTTTTTGGTGACAAAAATAGAAATCTGCAATTTTTTGTGAAAATAGTTTTAAAATGTTTTTTTAGGCCTGTCCAGAATGTCGCTAGTTCGGCATGACCGGGGTCACTGTTTTTGTGTCGTGAAAATGAAAAAAAAATATCTGCAATTTTTTGTGAAAATGGTTATAAAATGTTTTTTTAGGCCTGTCCAGAATGTCGATAGTTCGGCATGACCGGGGTCATTGTTTTTGGTGACAAAAATAGAAATCTGCAATTTTTTGTGAAAATAGTTTTAAAATGTTTTTTTAGGCCTGTCCAGAATGTCGCTAGTTCGGCATGACCGGGGTCACTGTTTTTGTGTCAAAAAAATAAAAAATAAATATCTGCAATTTTTTGTGAAAATGGTTATAAAATGTTTTTTTAGGCCTGTCCAGAATGTCGATAGTTCGTCATGACAGGGGTCACTGTTTTTGTGTCAAAAAATGAAGAAAAAAATCTGAGCTATTTTTGTGAAAATTGTTCTAAAATGTTTTTTTTAGGCCTTTCCAAAATGTCGCTAGTTCGGCATGACCGGGGTCACTGTTTTTGGTGACAAAAATAGAAATCTGCAATTTTTGGTGAAAATAGTTTTAAAATGTTTTTTTAGGCCTGTCCAGAATGTCGCTAGTTCGGCATGACCGGGGTCACTGTTTTTGTGTCGTGAAAATGAAAAAAAAATATCTGCAATTTTTTGTGAAAATGGTTATAAAATGTTTTTTTAGGCCTGTCCAGAATGTCGATAGTTCGGCATGACCGGGGTCACTGTTTTGTGTCAAAAAAGGAAAAAAAAAAATCTGAGCTATTTTTGTGAAAATTATTCTAAAATGCTTTTTTTAGGCCTGTCCAAAATGACGCTAGTTCGGCATGACCGGGGTCACTGTTTTTGTGTCGTGAAAATGAAAAAAAATATCTGCAATTTTTTGTGAAAATGGTTATAAAATGTTTTTTTAGGCCTGTCCAGAATGTCGATAGTTCGGCATGACCGGGGTCACTGTTTTTGTGTCGTGAAAATGAAAAAAAAATATCTGCAATTTTTTGTGGAAATAGTTTTAAAATGTTTTTTTAGGCCTGTCCAGAATGTCGCAAGTTCGGCATGATCGGAGTCATTGTTTTTGGTGACAAAAATAGAAATCTGCAATTTTTTGTGAAAATAGTTTTAAAGTGTTTTTTTAGGCCTGTCCAGAATGTCGCTAGTTCGGCATGACCGGGGTCACTGTTTTTGTGTCGTGAAAATGAAAAAAAAATATCTGCAATTTTTGGTGAAAATGGTTATAAAATGTTTTTTTAGGCCTGTCCAGAATGTCGATAGTTCGGCATGACCGGGGTCACTGTTTTTGTGTCGTGAAAATGAAAAAAAATATCTGCAATTTTTGTGAAAATGGTTATAAAATGTTTTTTTAGGCCTGTCCAGAATGTCGATAGTTCGGCATGACCGGGGTCACTGTTTTTGTGTCGTGAAAATGAAAAAAAAATATCTGCAATTTTTTGTGAAAATGGTTATAAAATGTTTTTTTAGGCCTGTCCAGAATGTCGCTAGTTCGGCATGACCGGGGTCACTGTTTTTGTGTCGTGAAAATGAAAACAAAATATCTGCAATTTTTGTGAAAATGGTTATAAAATGTTTTTTAGGCCTGTCCAGAATGTCGCAAGTTCGGCATGACCGGGGTCACTGTTTTTGTGTCGTGAAAATGAAAAAAATATCTGCAATTTTTGTGAAAATGGTTATAAAATGTTTTTTTAGGCCTGTCCAGAATGTCGATAGTTCGGCATGATCGGAGTCATTGTTTTTGGTGATAAAAATAGAAATCTGCAATTTTTTGTGAAAATGGTTATAAAGTGTTTTTTAGGCCTGTCCAGAATGTCGCTAGTTCGGCATGACCGGGGTCACTGTTTTTGTGTCGTGAAAATGAAAAAAAATATCTGCAATTTTTGGTGAAAATGGTTATAAAATGTTTTTTAGGCCTGTCCAGAATGTCGATAGTTCGGCATGACCGGGGTCACTGTTTTTGTGTCGTGAAAATGAAAAAAAAATATCTGCAATTTTTTGTGAAAATGGTTATAAAATGTTTTTTTAGGCCTGTCCAGAATGTCGATAGTTCGGCATGACCGGGGTCACTGTTTTTGTGTCGTGAAAATGAAAAAAAATATCTGCAATTTTTGTGAAAATGGTTATAAAATGTTTTTTTAGGCCTGTCCAGAATGTCGCTAGTTCGGCATGACCGGGGTCACTGTTTTTGTGTCGTGAAAATGAAAACAAAATATCTGCAATTTTTTGTGAAAATGGTTATAAAATGTTTTTTTAGGCCTGTCCAGAATGTCGCAAGTTCGGCATGACCGGGGTCACTGTTTTTGTGTCGTGAAAATGAAAAAAAATATCTGCAATTTTTTGTGAAAATGGTTATAAAATGTTTTTTTAGGCCTGTCCAGAATGTCGATAGTTCGGCATGACCGGGGTCACTGTTTTTGTGTCAAAAAATGAAAAAAAAAATCTGAGCTATTTTTGTGAAAATTGTTCTAAAATGTTTTTTTTTAGGCCGGTCCAAAATGTCGCTAGTTCGGCATGATCGGAGTCACTGTTTTTGGTGACAAAAATAGAAATCTGCAATTTTTGTGAAAATAGTTTTAAAATGTTTTTTAGGCCTGTCCAGAATGTCGCTAGTTCGGCATGACCGGGGTCACTGTTTTTGTGTCGTGAAAATGAAAAAAATATCTGCAATTTTTGTGAAAATGGTTATAAAATGTTTTTTTAGGCCTGTCCAGAATGTCGATAGTTCGGCATGACCGGGGTCACTGTTTTTGTGTCGTGAAAATGAAAAAAAATATCTGCAATTTTTGTGAAAATGGTTATAAAATGTTTTTTTAGGCCTGTCCAGAATGTCGATAGTTCGGCATGACCGGGGTCACTGTTTTTGTGTCAAAAAATGAAGAAAAAAATCTGAGCTATTTTTGTGAAAATTGTTCTAAAATGTTTTTTTTAGGCCTGTCCAAAATGTCGCTAGTTCGGCATGATCGGAGTCATTGTTTTTGGTGACAAAAATAGAAATCTGCAATTTTTTGTGAAAATAGTTTTAAAGTGTTTTTTAGGCCTGTCCAGAATGTCGCTAGTTCGGCATGACCGGGGTCACTGTTTTTGTGTCGTGAAAATGAAAAAAAATATCTGCAATTTTTGTGAAAATGGTTATAAAATGTTTTTTAGGCCTGTCCAGAATGTCGCTAGTTCGGCATGACCGGGGTCACTGTTTTTGTGTCGTGAAAATGAAAAAAAATATCTGCAATTTTTGGTGAAAATGGTTATAAAATGTTTTTTAGGCCTGTCCAGAATGTCGATAGTTCGGCATGACCGGGGTCACTGTTTTTGTGTCGTGAAAATGAAAAAAAATATCTGCAATTTTTTGTGAAAATGGTTATAAAATGTTTTTTAGGCCTGTCCAGAATGTCGATAGTTCGGCATGACCGGGGTCACTGTTTTTGTGTCGTGAAAATTAAAAAAAATATCTGCAATTTTTTGTGAAAATGGTTATAAAATGTTTTTTAGGCCTGTCCAGAATGTCGATAGTTCGGCATGACCGGGGTCACTGTTTTTGTGTCGTGAAAATGAAAAAAAAATATCTGCAATTTTTTGTGAAAATGGTTATAAAATGTTTTTTAGGCCTGTCCAGAATGTCGATAGTTCGGCATGACCGGAGTCACTGTTTTTGTGTCGTGAAAATGAAAAAAAATATCTGCAATTTTTTGTGAAAATGGTTATAAAATGTTTTTTTAGGCCTGTCCAGAATGTCGCTAGTTCGGCATGACCGGGGTCACTGTTTTTGTGTCGTGAAAATGAAAAAAAATATCTGCAATTTTTTGTGAAAATGGTTATAAAATGTTTTTTAGGCCTGTCCAGAATGTCGCAAGTTCGGCATGACCGGGGTCACTGTTTTTGTGTCGTGAAAATGAAAAAAAATATCTGCAATTTTTTGTGAAAATGGTTATAAAATGTTTTTTAGGCCTGTCCAGAATGTCGATAGTTCGGCATGACCGGGGTCACTGTTTTTCTGTCAAAAAGGAAAAAAAAAATCTGAGCTATTTTTTGTGAAAATTGTTATAAAATGCTTTTTTAGGCCTGTCCAGAATGACGCTAGTTCGGCATGACCGGGGTCACTGTTTTTGTGTCGTGAAAATTAAAAAAAAATATCTGCAATTTTTTGTGAAAATGGTTATAAAATGTTTTTTTTTAGGCCGGTCCAAAATGTCGCTAGTTCGGCATGATCGGAGTCATTGTTTTTGGTGACAAAAATAGAAATCTGCAATTTTTTGTGAAAATAGTTTTAAAATGTTTTTTTAGGCCTGTCCAGAATGTCGCTAGTTCGGCATGACCGGGGTCACTGTTTTTGTGTCGTGAAAATGAAAACAAAATATCTGCAATTTTTTGTGAAAATGGTTATAAAATGTTTTTTTAGGCCTGTCCAGAATGTCGCAAGTTCGGCATGACCGGGGTCACTGTTTTTGTGTCGTGAAAATGAAAAAAAAATATCTGCAATTTTTTGTGAAAATGGTTATAAAATGTTTTTTTAGGCCTGTCCAGAATGTCGATAGTTCGGCATGACCGGGGTCACTGTTTTTGTGTCGAAAAATGAAAAAAAAATCTGAGCTATTTTTGTGAAAATTGTTCTAAAATGTTTTTTTTAGGCCGGTCCAGAATGTCGCTAGTTCGGCATGATCGGAGTCACTGTTTTTGTCGTGACAAAAATAGAAATCTGCAATTTTTTGTGAAAATAGTTTTAAAATGTTTTTTAGGCCTGTCCAGAATGTCGCTAGTTCGGCATGACCGGGGTCACTGTTTTTGTGTCGTGAAAATGAAAAAAAATATCTGCAATTTTTGTGAAAATGGTTATAAAATGTTTTTTTAGGCCTGTCCAGAATGTCGATAGTTCGGCATGACCGGGGTCACTGTTTTTGTGTCGTGAAAATGAAAAAAATATCTGCAATTTTTTGTGAAAATGGTTATAAAATGTTTTTTAGGCCTGTCCAGAATGTCGATAGTTCGGCATGACCGGGGTCACTGTTTTTGTGTCGTGAAAATTAAAAAAAATATCTGCAATTTTTTGTGAAAATGGTTATAAAATGTTTTTTAGGCCTGTCCAGAATGTCGCTAGTTCGGCATGACCGGGGTCACTGTTTTTGTGTCGTGAAAATGAAAAAAAATATCTGCAATTTTTGTGAAAATGGTTATAAAATGTTTTTTAGGCCTGTCCAGAATGTCGCTAGTTCGGCATGACCGGGGTCACTGTTTTTGTGTCGTGAAAATGAAAAAAAAATATCTGCAATTTTTTGTGAAAATGGTTATAAAATGTTTTTTTAGGCCTGTCCAGAATGTCGATAGTTCGGCATGACCGGGGTCACTGTTTTTCTGTCAAAAAAGGAAAAAAAAAAAGCTGAGCTATTTTTGTAAAAATTATTCTAAAATGCTTTTTTTAGGCCTGTCCAAAATGACGCTAGTTCGGCATGACCGGGGTCACTGTTTTTGTGTCGTGAAAATTAAAAAAAAATATCTGCAATTTTTTGTGAAAATGGTTATAAAATGTTTTTTTTTAGGCCGGTCCAAAATGTCGCTAGTTCGGCATGATCGGAGTCATTGTTTTTGGTGACAAAAATAGAAATCTGCAATTTTTTGTGAAAATAGTTTTAAAATGTTTTTTTAGGCCTGTCCAGAATGTCGCTAGTTCGGCATGACCGGGGTCACTGTTTTTGTGTCGTGAAAATGAAAACAAAATATCTGCAATTTTTTGTGAAAATGGTTATAAAATGTTTTTAGGCCTGTCCAGAATGTCGCAAGTTCGGCATGACCGGGGTCACTGTTTTTGTGTCTTGAAAATGAAAAAAAATATCTGCAATTTTTTGTGAAAATGGTTATAAAATGTTTTTTAGGCCTGTCCAGAATGTCGATAGTTCGGCATGACCGGGGTCACTGTTTTTGTGTCAAAAATGAAAAAAAAAATCTGAGCTATTTTTGTGAAAATTGTTCTAAAATGTTTTTTTTAGGCCGGTCCAAAATGTCGCTAGTTCGGCATGATCGGAGTCATTGTTTTTGGTGACAAAAATAGAAATCTGCAATTTTTGTGAAAATAGTTTTAAAATGTTTTTTAGGCCTGTCCAGAATGTCGCTAGTTCGGCATGACCGGGGTCACTGTTTTTGTGTCGTGAAAATGAAAAAAAATATCTGCAATTTTTTGTGAAAATGGTTATAAAATGTTTTTTAGGCCTGTCCAGAATGTCGATAGTTCGGCATGACCGGGGTCACTGTTTTTGTGTCGTGAAAATGAAAAAAAATATCTGCAATTTTTTGTGAAAATGGTTATAAAATGTTTTTTAGGCCTGTCCAGAATGTCGATAGTTCGGCATGACCGGGGTCACTGTTTTTGTGTCGTGAAAATTAAAAAAAATATCTGCAATTTTTTGTGAAAATGGTTATAAAATGTTTTTTTAGGCCTGTCCAGAATGTCGATAGTTCGGCATGACCGGGGTCACTGTTTTTGTGTCGTGAAAATGAAAAAAAATATCTGCAATTTTTTGTGAAAATGGTTATAAAATGTTTTTTAGGCCTGTCCAGAATGTCGCTAGTTCGGCATGACCGGGGTCACTGTTTTTGTGTCGTGAAAATGAAAAAAAATATCTGCAATTTTTGTGAAAATGGTTATAAAATGTTTTTTAGGCCTGTCCAGAATGTCGCAAGTTCGGCATGACCGGGGTCACTGTTTTTGTGTCGTGAAAATGAAAAAAAATATCTGCAATTTTTGTGAAAATGGTTATAAAATGTTTTTTTAGGCCTGTCCAGAATGTCGATAGTTCGGCATGACCGGGGTCACTGTTTTTGTGTCAAAAAGGAAAAAAAAAGCTGAGCTATTTTTGTAAAAATTATTCTAAAATGCTTTTTTAGGCCTGTCCAAAATGACGCTAGTTCGGCATGACCGGGGTCACTGTTTTTGTGTCGTGAAAATTTAAAAAAATATCTGCAATTTTTTGTGAAAATGGTTATAAAATGTTTTTTTTTAGGCCGGTCCAAAATGTCGCTAGTTCGGCATGATCGGAGTCATTGTTTTTGGTGACAAAAATAGAAATCTGCAATTTTTTGTGAAAATAGTTTTAAAATGTTTTTTAGGCCTGTCCAGAATGTCGCTAGTTCGGCATGACCGGGGTCACTGTTTTTGTGTCGTGAAAATGAAAAAAAATATCTGCAATTTTTTGTGAAAATGGTTATAAAATGTTTTTTTAGGCCTGTCCAGAATGTCGATAGTTCGGCATGACCGGGGTCACTGTTTTTGGTGACAAAAATAGAAATCTGCAATTTTTGTGAAAATAGTTTTAAAATGTTTTTTAGGCCTGTCCAGAATGTCGCTAGTTCGGCATGACCGGGGTCACTGTTTTTGTGTCAAAAAAAAAAAAAAAAAATATCTGCAATTTTTTGTGAAAATGGTAATAAAATGTTTTTTTAGGCCTGTCCAGAATGTCGATAGTTCGTCATGACAGGGGTCACTGTTTTTGTGTCAAAAAATGAAAAAAAAAAATCTGAGCTATTTTTGTGAAAATTATTCTAAAATGCTTTTTTTAGGCCTGTCCAAAATGACGCTAGTTCGGCATGACCGGGGTCACTGTTTTTGTGTCGTGAAAATTAAAAAAAAATATCTGCAATTTTTTGTGAAAATGGTTATAAAATGTTTTTTTAGGCCTGTCCAAAATGACGCTAGTTCGGCATGATCGGAGTCATTGTTTTTGGTGACAAAAATAGAAATCTGCAATTTTTTGTGAAAATAGTTTTAAAATGTTTTTTAGGCCTGTCCAGAATGGCGCTAGTTTGGCCGGGGTCACTGTTTTTGTGTCGTGAAAATGAAAAAAAATATCTGCATTTTTTGTGAGAATGGTTATAAAATGTTTTTTTAGGCCTGTCCAGAATGTCGATAGTTCGTCATGACCGGGGTCACTGTTTTTGTGTCCAAAAAAATAAAAAATGAAAAATAAAAAATCTGAGCTTTTTTTGTGAAAATGGTTCTAAAATGTTTTTTTTTAGGCCTGTCCAAAATGTCGCTAGTTCGGCATGATCTGAGTCATCGTTTTTGGTGACAAAAATAGAAATCTGCAATTTTTTGTGGAAATGGTTTTAAAATCTTTTTTTAGGCCTGTCCAGAATGTCGCTAGATCGGCATGACCGGGGTCACTGTTTTTGTGTCGTGAAAATGAAAAAAAAATATCTGCAATTTTTTGTGAAAATGGTTATAAAATGTTTTTTTAGGCCTGTCCAGAATGTCGATAGTTCGTCATGACCGGGGTCACTGTTTTTGTGTCAAAAAAGGAAAAAAAAAAATCTGAGCTATTTTTGTGAAAATTATTCTAAAATGCTTTTTTTAGGCCTGTCCAAAATGTCGCTAGTTCGGCATGATCGGAGTCATTGTTTTTGGTGACAAAAATAGAAATCTGCAATTTTTTGTGAAAATAGTTTTAAAATGTTTTTTAGGCCTGTCCAGAATGTCGCTAGTTCGGCATGACCGGGGTCACTGTTTTTGTGTCGTGAAAATGAAAAAAAATATCTGCAATTTTTTGTGAAAATGGTTATAAAATGTTTTTTAGGCCTGTCCAGAATGTCGATAGTTCGGCATGACCGGGGTCACTGTTTTTGTGTCAAAAAAGGAAAAAAAAAAATCTGAGCTATTTTTGTGAAAATTATTCTAAAATGCTTTTTTTAGGCCTGTCCAAAATGACGCTAGTTCGGCATGACCGGGGTCACTGTTTTTGTGTCAAAAAAGGAAAAAAAAAAATCTGAGCTATTTTTGTGAAAATTATTCTAAAATGCTTTTTTTAGGCCTGTCCAAAATGACGCTAGTTCGGCATGACCGGGGTCACTGTTTTTGTGTCGTGAAAATTAAAAAAAAATATCTGCAATTTTTTGTGAAAATGGTTATAAAATGTTTTTTTAGGCCTGTCCAAAATGACGCTAGTTCGGCATGATCGGAGTCATTGTTTTTGGTGACAAAAATAGAAATCTGCAATTTTTTGTGAAAATAGTTTTAAAATGTTTTTTTAGGCCTGTCCAGAATGGCGCTAGTTTGGCCGGGGTCACTGTTTTTGTGTCGTGAAAATGAAAAAAAATATCTGCATTTTTTGTGAGAATGGTTATAAAATGTTTTTTAGGCCTGTCCAGAATGTCGATAGTTCGTCATGACCGGGGTCACTGTTTTTGTGTCCAAAAAATAAAAAATGAAAAATAAAAAATCTGAGCTTTTTTGTGAAAATGGTTCTAAAATGTTTTTTTTTAGGCCTGTCCAAAATGTCGCTAGTTCGGCATGATCGGAGTCATCGTTTTTGGTGACAAAAATAGAAATCTGCAATTTTTGTGGAAATGGTTTTAAAATCTTTTTTAGGCCTGTCCAGAATGTCGCTAGATCGGCATGACCGGGGTCACTGTTTTTGTGTCGTGAAAATGAAAAAAAATATCTGCAATTTTTGTGAAAATGGTTATAAAATGTTTTTTAGGCCTGTCCAGAATGTCGATAGTTCGTCATGACCGGGGTCACTGTTTTTGTGTCAAAAAGGAAAAAAAAATCTGAGCTATTTTTGTGAAAATTATTCTAAAATGCTTTTTTAGGCCTGTCCAAAATGTCGCTAGTTCGGCATGATCGGAGTCACTGTTTTTGGTGACAAAAATAGAAATCTGCAATTTTTGTGAAAATAGTTTTAAAATGTTTTTTTAGGCCTGTCCAGAATGTCGCTAGTTCGGCATGACCGGGGTCACTGTTTTTGTGTCGTGAAAATGAAAAAAAATATCTGCAATTTTTTGTGAAAATGGTTATAAAATGTTTTTTAGGCCTGTCCAGAATGTCGATAGTTCGGCATGACCGGGGTCACTGTTTTTGTGTCAAAAAAGGAAAAAAAAAAATCTGAGCTATTTTTGTGAAAATTATTCTAAAATGCTTTTTTTAGTCCTGTCCAAAATGACGCTAGTTCGGCATGACCGGGGTCACTGTTTTTGTGTCGTGAAAATGAAAAAAAATATCTGCAATTTTTTGTGAAAATGGTTATAAAATGTTTTTTTAGGCCTGTCCAGAATGTCGATAGTTCGGCATGACCGGGGTCACTGTTTTTGTGTCAAAAAATGAAGAAAAAAAATCTGAGCTATTTTTGTGAAAATTGTTCTAAAATGTTTTTTTTTAGGCCTGTCCAAAATGTCGCTAGTTCGGCATGATCGGAGTCATTGTTTTTGGTGACAAAAATAGAAATCTGCAATTTTTTGTGAAAATAGTTTTAAAGTGTTTTTTAGGCCTGTCCAGAATGTCGCTAGTTCGGCATGACCGGGGTCACTGTTTTTGTGTCGTGAAAATGAAAAAAAATATCTGCAATTTTTTGTGAAAATGGTTATAAAATGTTTTTTAGGCCTGTCCAGAATGTCGCTAGTTCGGCATGACCGGGGTCACTGTTTTTGTGTCGTGAAAATGAAAAAAATATCTGCAATTTTTTGTGAAAATGGTTATAAAATGTTTTTTTAGGCCTGTCCAGAATGTCGATAGTTCGGCATGACCGGGGTCACTGTTTTTGTGTCGTGAAAATGAAAAAAAATATCTGCAATTTTTTGTGAAAATGGTTATAAAATGTTTTTTAGGCCTGTCCAGAATGTCGATAGTTCGGCATGACCGGGGTCACTGTTTTTGTGTCGTGAAAATGAAAAAAAATATCTGCAATTTTTTGTGAAAATGGTTATAAAATGTTTTTTAGGCCTGTCCAGAATGTCGCTAGTTCGGCATGACCGGGGTCATTGTTTTTGTGTCGTGAAAATGAAAAAAAATATCTGCAATTTTTTGTGAAAATGGTTATAAAATGTTTTTTTAGGCCTGTCCAGAATGTCGCAAGTTCGGCATGACCGGGGTCACTGTTTTTGTGTCGTGAAAATGAAAAAAAATATCTGCAATTTTTGTGAAAATGGTTATAAAATGTTTTTTAGGCCTGTCCAGAATGTCGATAGTTCGGCATGACCGGGGTCACTGTTTTTGTGTCGTGAAAATGAAAAAAAATATCTGCAATTTTTTGTGAAAATGGTTATAAAATGTTTTTTTAGGCCTGTCCAGAATGTCGATAGTTCGGCATGACCGGGGTCACTGTTTTTGTGTCAAAAAATGAAGAAAAAAAATCTGAGCTATTTTTGTGAAAATTGTTCTAAAATGTTTTTTTTAGGCCTGTCCAAAATGTCGCTAGTTCGGCATGATCGGAGTCATTGTTTTTGGTGACAAAAATAGAAATCTGCAATTTTTGTGAAAATAGTTTTAAAGTGTTTTTTAGGCCTGTCCAGAATGTCGCTAGTTCGGCATGACCGGGGTCACTGTTTTTGTGTCGTGAAAATGAAAAAAAATATCTGCAATTTTTTGTGAAAATGGTTATAAAATGTTTTTTAGGCCTGTCCAGAATGTCGCTAGTTCGGCATGACCGGGGTCACTGTTTTTGTGTCGTGAAAATGAAAAAAAATATCTGCAATTTTTGGTGAAAATGGTTATAAAATGTTTTTTAGGCCTGTCCAGAATGTCGATAGTTCGGCATGACCGGGGTCACTGTTTTTGTGTCGTGAAAATGAAAAAAAATATCTGCAATTTTTTGTGAAAATGGTTATAAAATGTTTTTTAGGCCTGTCCAGAATGTCGCTAGTTCGGCATGACCGGGGTCACTGTTTTTGTGTCGTGAAAATGAAAAAAAATATCTGCAATTTTTTGTGAAAATGGTTATAAAATGTTTTTTAGGCCTGTCCAGAATGTCGATAGTTCGGCATGACCGGGGTCACTGTTTTTGTGTCGTGAAAATGAAAAAAAATATCTGCAATTTTTTGTGAAAATGGTTATAAAATGTTTTTTTAGGCCTGTCCAGAATGTCGATAGTTCGGCATGACCGGGGTCACTGTTTTTGTGTCGTGAAAATGAAAAAAAATATCTGCAATTTTTGTGAAAATGGTTATAAAATGTTTTTTTAGGCCTGTCCAGAATGTCGCTAGTTCGGCATGACCGGGGTCACTGTTTTTGTGTCGTGAAAATGAAAAAAAATATCTGCAATTTTTGTGAAAATGGTTATAAAATGTTTTTTAGGCCTGTCCAGAATGTCGCAAGTTCGGCATGACCGGGGTCACTGTTTTTGTGTCGTGAAAATGAAAAAAAATATCTGCAATTTTTGTGAAAATGGTTATAAAATGTTTTTTTAGGCCTGTCCAGAATGTCGATAGTTCGGCATGACCGGGGTCACTGTTTTTGTGTCAAAAAAGGAAAAAAAAAAAGCTGAGCTATTTTTGTAAAAATTATTCTAAAATGCTTTTTTTAGGCCTGTCCAAAATGACGCTAGTTCGGCATGATCGGAGTCATTGTTTTTGGTGACAAAAATAGAAATCTGCAATTTTTTGTGAAAATAGTTTTAAAATGTTTTTTTAGGCCTGTCCAGAATGTCGCTAGTTCGGCATGACCGGGGTCACTGTTTTTGTGTCGTGAAAATGAAAAAAAAATATCTGCAATTTTTTGTGAAAATGGTTATAAAATGTTTTTTAGGCCTGTCCAGAATGTCGATAGTTCGGCATGACCGGGGTCACTGTTTTTGTGTCAAAAAAGGAAAAAAAAAAAGCTGAGCTATTTTTGTAAAAATTATTCTAAAATGCTTTTTTTAGGCCTGTCCAAAATGACGCTAGTTCGGCATGACCGGGGTCACTGTTTTTGTGTCGTGAAAATTAAAAAAAAATATCTGCAATTTTTTGTGAAAATGGTTATAAAATGTTTTTTTAGGCCTGTCCAGAATGTCGATAGTTCGGCATGACCGGGGTCACTGTTTTTGTGTCAAAAAAGGAAAAAAAAAAAGCTGAGCTATTTTTGTAAAAATTATTCTAAAATGCTTTTTTTAGGCCTGTCCAAAATGTCGCTAGTTCGGCATGATCGGAGTCATTGTTTTTGGTGACAAAAATAGAAATCTGCAATTTTTGGTGAAAATAGTTTTAAAATGTTTTTTTAGGCCTGTCCAGAATGTCGCTAGTTCGGCATGACCGGGGTCACTGTTTTTGTGTCGTGAAAATGAAAAAAAAATATCTGCAATTTTTTGTGAAAATGGTTATAAAATGTTTTTTTAGGCCTGTCCAGAATGTCGATAGTTCGTCATGACCGGGGTCACTGTTTTTGTGTCAAAAAATGAAGAAAAAAAATCTGAGCTATTTTTGTGAAAATTGTTCTAAAATGTTTTTTTTAGGCCTGTCCAAAATGTCGCTAGTTCGGCATGATCGGAGTCATTGTTTTTGGTGACAAAAATAGAAATCTGCAATTTTTGTGAAAATAGTTTTAAAATGTTTTTTTAGGCCTGTCCAGAATGTCGCTAGTTCGGCATGACCGGGGTCACTGTTTTTGTGTCGTGAAAATGAAAAAAAATATCTGCAATTTTTTGTGAAAATGGTTATAAAATGTTTTTTTAGGCCTGTCCAGAATGTCGCAAGTTCGGCATGACCGGGGTCACTGTTTTTGTGTCGTGAAAATGAAAAAAAATATCTGCAATTTTTTGTGAAAATGGTTATAAAATGTTTTTTTAGGCCTGTCCAGAATGTCGATAGTTCGGCATGACCGGGGTCACTGTTTTTGTGTCAAAAATGAAGAAAAAAATCTGAGCTATTTTTGTGAAAATTGTTCTAAAATGTTTTTTTTTAGGCCTGTCCAAAATGTCGCTAGTTCGGCATGATCGGAGTCATTGTTTTTGGTGACAAAAATAGAAATCTGCAATTTTTGTGAAAATAGTTTTAAAGTGTTTTTTAGGCCTGTCCAGAATGTCGCTAGTTCGGCATGACCGGGGTCACTGTTTTTGTGTCGTGAAAATGAAAAAAAATATCTGCAATTTTTTGTGAAAATGGTTATAAAATGTTTTTTAGGCCTGTCCAGAATGTCGATAGTTCGGCATGACCGGGGTCACTGTTTTTGTGTCGTGAAAATGAAAAAAAATATCTGCAATTTTTTGTGAAAATGGTTATAAAATGTTTTTTTAGGCCTGTCCAGAATGTCGCTAGTTCGGCATGACCGGGGTCACTGTTTTTGTGTCGTGAAAATGAAAAAAAATATCTGCAATTTTTGTGAAAATGGTTATAAAATGTTTTTTAGGCCTGTCCAGAATGTCGCAAGTTCGGCATGACCGGGGTCACTGTTTTTGTGTCGTGAAAATGAAAAAAAATATCTGCAATTTTTTGTGAAAATGGTTATAAAATGTTTTTTAGGCCTGTCCAGAATGTCGATAGTTCGGCATGACCGGGGTCACTGTTTTTGTGTCAAAAATGAAAAAAAAATCTGAGCTATTTTTGTGAAAATTGTTCTAAAATGTTTTTTTTAGGCCTGTCCAAAATGTCGCTAGTTCGGCATGATCGGAGTCATTGTTTTTGGTGACAAAAATAGAAATCTGCAATTTTTTGTGAAAATAGTTTTAAAATGTTTTTTTAGGCCTGTCCAGAATGTCGCTTAGTTCGGCATGACCGGGGTCACTGTTTTTGTGTCGTGAAAATGAAAAAAAATATCTGCAATTTTTTGTGAAAATGGTTATAAAATGTTTTTTTAGGCCTGTCCAGAATGTCGATAGTTCGGCATGACCGGGGTCACTGTTTTTGGTGACAAAAATAGAAATCTGCAATTTTTTGTGAAAATAGTTTTAAAATGTTTTTTTAGGCCTGTCCAGAATGTCGATAGTTCGGCATGACCGGGGTCACTGTTTTTGGTGACGAAAATAGAAATCTGCAATTTTTGTGAAAATGGTTATAAAATGTTTTTTAGGCCTGTCCAGAATGTCGATAGTTCGGCATGACCGGGGTCACTGTTTTTGTGTCGTGAAAATGAAAAAAAATATCTGCAATTTTTTGTGAAAATGGTTATAAAATGTTTTTTTAGGCCTGTCCAGAATGTCGCTAGTTCGGCATGACCGGGGTCACTGTTTTTGTGTCGTGAAAATGAAAAAAAATATCTGCAATTTTTTGTGAAAATGGTTATAAAATGTTTTTTTAGGCCTGTCCAGAATGTCGATAGTTCGGCATGACCGGGGTCACTGTTTTTGTGTCAAAAAATGAAAAAAAAATCTGAGCTATTTTTGTGAAAATTGTTCTAAAATGTTTTTTTTAGGCCGGTCCAAAATGTCGCTAGTTCGGCATGATCGGAGTCATTGTTTTTGGTGACAAAAATAGAAATCTGCAATTTTTTGTGAAAATAGTTTTAAAATGTTTTTTTAGGCCTGTCCAGAATGTCGCTAGTTCGGCATGACCGGGGTCACTGTTTTTGTGTCGTGAAAATGAAAAAAAATATCTGCAATTTTTTGTGAAAATGGTTATAAAATGTTTTTTTAGGCCTGTCCAGAATGTCGATAGTTCGGCATGACCGGGGTCACTGTTTTTGGTGACAAAAATAGAAATCTGCAATTTTTTGTGAAAATAGTTTTAAAATGTTTTTTAGGCCTGTCCAGAATGTCGCTAGTTCGGCATGACCGGGGTCACTGTTTTTGTGTCAAAAAAATAAAAAATAAATATCTGCAATTTTTTGTGAAAATGGTAATAAAATGTTTTTTTAGGCCTGTCCAGAATGTCGATAGTTCGTCATGACCGGGGTCACTGTTTTTGTGTCAAAAAATGAAGAAAAAAAATCTGAGCTATTTTTGTGAAAATTGTTCTAAAATGTTTTTTTTTAGGCCTGTCCAAAATGTCGCTAGTTCGGCATGACCGGGGTCACTGTTTTTGTGTCGTGAAAATGAAAAAAAAATATCTGCAATTTTTTGTGAAAATGGTTATAAAATGTTTTTTTAGGCCTGTCCAGAATGTCGATAGTTCGGCATGACCGGGGCCACTGTTTTTGTGTCGTGAAAATGAAAAAAAAATATCTGCAATTTTTTGTGAAAATGGTTATAAAATGTTTTTTTAGGCCTGTCCAGAATGTCGCTAGTTCGGCATGACTGGGGTCACTGTTTTTGTGTCGTGAAAATGAAAAAAAATATCTGCAATTTTTTGTGAAAATGGTTATAAAATGTTTTTTAGGCCTGTCCAGAATGTCGCAAGTTCGGCATGACCGGGGTCACTGTTTTTGTGTCGTGAAAATGAAAAAAAATATCTGCAATTTTTTGTGAAAATGGTTATAAAATGTTTTTTAGGCCTGTCCAGAATGTCGATAGTTCGGCATGACCGGGGTCACTGTTTTTGTGTCAAAAATGAAAAAAAAATCTGAGCTATTTTTGTGAAAATTGTTCTAAAATGTTTTTTTTAGGCCGGTCCAAAATGTCGCTAGTTCGGCATGATCGGAGTCATTGTTTTTGGTGACAAAAATAGAAATCTGCAATTTTTTGTGAAAATAGTTTTAAAATGTTTTTTAGGCCTGTCCAGAATGTCGCTAGTTCGGCATGACCGGGGTCACTGTTTTTGTGTCGTGAAAATGAAAAAAAATATCTGCAATTTTTTGTGAAAATGGTTATAAAATGTTTTTTTAGGCCTGTCCAGAATGTCGATAGTTCGGCATGACCGGGGTCACTGTTTTTGGTGACAAAAATAGAAATCTGCAATTTTTGTGAAAATAGTTTTAAAATGTTTTTTAGGCCTGTCCAGAATGTCGCTAGTTCGGCATGACCGGGGTCACTGTTTTTGTGTCAAAAAAATAAAAAATAAATATCTGCAATTTTTGTGAAAATGGTAATAAAATGTTTTTTTAGGCCTGTCCAGAATGTCGATAGTTCGTCATGACCGGGGTCACTGTTTTTGTGTCAAAAAATGAAGAAAAAAATCTGAGCTATTTTTGTGAAAATTGTTCTAAAATGTTTTTTTTAGGCCTGTCCAAAATGTCGCTAGTTCGGCATGATCGGAGTCATTGTTTTTGGTGACAAAAATAGAAATCTGCAATTTTTGTGAAAATAGTTTTAAAATGTTTTTTTAGGCCTGTCCAGAATGTCGCTAGTTCGGCATGACCGGGGTCACTGTTTTTGTGTCGTGAAAATGAAAAAAAATATCTGCAATTTTTTGTGAAAATGGTTATAAAATGTTTTTTAGGCCTGTCCAGAATGTCGATAGTTCGGCATGACCGGGGTCACTGTTTTTGGTGACAGAAATAGAAATCTGCAATTTTTTGTGAAAATAGTTTTAAAATGTTTTTTAGGCCTGTCCAGAATGTCGCTAGTTCGGCATGACCGGGGTCACTGTTTTTGTGTCAAAAAAATAAAAAATAAATATCTGCAATTTTTGTGAAAATGGTAATAAAATGTTTTTTAGGCCTGTCCAGAATGTCGATAGTTCGTCATGACCGGGGTCACTGTTTTTGTGTCAAAAATGAAGAAAAAAAATCTGAGCTATTTTTGTGAAAATTGTTCTAAAATGTTTTTTTAGGCCTGTCCAAAATGTCGCTAGTTCGGCATGATCGGAGTCATTGTTTTTGGTGACAAAAATAGAAATCTGCAATTTTTGTGAAAATAGTTTTAAAATGTTTTTTAGGCCTGTCCAGAATGTCGCTAGTTCGGCATGACCGGGGTCACTGTTTTTGTGTCGTGAAAATGAAAAAAAATATCTGCAATTTTTTGTGAAAATGGTTATAAAATGTTTTTTAGGCCTGTCCAGAATGTCGATAGTTCGGCATGACCGGGGTCACTGTTTTTGTGTCGTGAAAATGAAAAAAAATATCTGCAATTTTTGTGAAAATGGTTATAAAATGTTTTTTAGGCCTGTCCAGAATGTCGCAAGTTCGGCATGACCGGGGTCACTGTTTTTGTGTCGTGAAAATGAAAAAAAATATCTGCAATTTTTTGTGAAAATGGTTATAAAATGTTTTTTAGGCCTGTCCAGAATGTCGATAGTTCGGCATGACCGGGGTCACTGTTTTTGTGTCGTGAAAATAAAAAAATATCTGCAATTTTTTGTGAAAATGGTTATAAAATGTTTTTTTAGGCCTGTCCAGAATGTCGATAGTTCGTCATGACCGGGGTCACTGTTTTTGTGTCAAAAATGAAGAAAAAAAATCTGAGCTATTTTTGTGAAAATTGTTCTAAAATGTTTTTTTAGGCCTGTCCAAAATGTCGCTAGTTCGGCATGATCGGAGTCATTGTTTTTGGTGACAAAAATAGAAATCTGCAATTTTTGTGAAAATAGTTTTAAAATGTTTTTTAGGCCTGTCCAGAATGTCGCTAGTTCGGCATGACCGGGGTCACTGTTTTTGTGTCGTGAAAATGAAAAAAAATATCTGCAATTTTTGTGAAAATGGTTATAAAATGTTTTTTAGGCCTGTCCAGAATGTCGATAGTTCGGCATGACCGGGGTCACTGTTTTTGGTGACAGAAATAGAAATCTGCAATTTTTTGTGAAAATAGTTTTAAAATGTTTTTTAGGCCTGTCCAGAATGTCGCTAGTTCGGCATGACCGGGGTCACTGTTTTTGTGTCAAAAAATAAAAAATAAATATCTGCAATTTTTTGTGAAAATGGTAATAAAATGTTTTTTTAGGCCTGTCCAGAATGTCGATAGTTCGTCATGACCGGGGTCACTGTTTTTGTGTCAAAAATGAAGAAAAAAAATCTGAGCTATTTTTGTGAAAATTGTTCTAAAATGGTTTTTTTAGGCCTGTCCAAAATGTCGCTAGTTCGGCATGATCGGAGTCATTGTTTTTGGTGACAAAAATAGAAATCTGCAATTTTTGTGAAAATAGTTTTAAAATGTTTTTTAGGCCTGTCCAGAATGTCGCTAGTTCGGCATGACCGGGGTCACTGTTTTTGTGTCGTGAAAATGAAAAAAAAATATCTGCAATTTTTTGTGAAAATGGTTATAAAATGTTTTTTAGGCCTGTCCAGAATGTCGATAGTTCGGCATGACCGGGGTCACTGTTTTTGTGTCGTGAAAATGAAAAAAAATATCTGCAATTTTTTGTGAAAATGGTTATAAAATGTTTTTTAGGCCTGTCCAGAATGTCGCAAGTTCGGCATGACCGGGGTCACTGTTTTTGTGTCGTGAAAATGAAAAAAATATCTGCAATTTTTTGTGAAAATGGTTATAAAATGTTTTTTAGGCCTGTCCAGAATGTCGATAGTTCGGCATGACCGGGGTCACTGTTTTTGTGTCGTGAAAATAAAAAAATATCTGCAATTTTTGTGAAAATGGTTATAAAATGTTTTTTAGGCCTGTCCAGAATGTCGATAGTTCGGCATGACCGGGGTCACTGTTTTTGTGTCAAAAATGAAGAAAAAAATCTGAGCTATTTTTGTGAAAATTGTTCTAAAATGTTTTTTTTAGGCCTGTCCAAAATGTCGCTAGTTCGGCATGATCGGAGTCATTGTTTTTGGTGACAAAAATAGAAATCTGCAATTTTTTGTGAAAATAGTTTTAAAGTGTTTTTTTAGGCCTGTCCAGAATGTCGCTAGTTCGGCATGACCGGGGTCACTGTTTTTGTGTCGTGAAAATGAAAAAAAAATATCTGCAATTTTTTGTGAAAATGGTTATAAAATGTTTTTTTAGGCCTGTCCAGAATGTCGCTAGTTCGGCATGACCGGGGTCACTGTTTTTGTGTCGTGAAAATGAAAAAAAATATCTGCAATTTTTTGTGAAAATGGTTATAAAATGTTTTTTAGGCCTGTCCAGAATGTCGATAGTTCGGCATGACCGGGGTCACTGTTTTTGTGTCGTGAAAATGAAAAAAAAATATCTGCAATTTTTTGTGAAAATGGTTATAAAATGTTTTTTTAGGCCTGTCCAGAATGTCGATAGTTCGGCATGACCGGGGTCACTGTTTTTGGTGACAGAAATAGAAATCTGCAATTTTTTGTGAAAATAGTTTTAAAATGTTTTTTTAGGCCTGTCCAGAATGTCGCAAGTTCGGCATGACCGGAGTCACTGTTTTTGTGTCGTGAAAATGAAAAAAATATCTGCAATTTTTTGTGAAAATGGTTATAAAATGTTTTTTTAGGCCTGTCCAGAATGTCGATAGTTCGGCATGACCGGGGTCACTGTTTTTGTGTCGTGAAAATAAAAAAAATATCTGCAATTTTTTGTGAAAATGGTTATAAAATGTTTTTTTAGGCCTGTCCAGAATGTCGATAGTTCGGCATGACCGGGGTCACTGTTTTTGTGTCAAAAAATGAAGAAAAAAATCTGAGCTATTTTTGTGAAAATTGTTCTAAAATGTTTTTTTAGGCCTGTCCAAAATGTCGCTAGTTCGGCATGATCGGAGTCATTGTTTTTGGTGACAAAAATAGAAATCTGCAATTTTTGTGAAAATAGTTTTAAAGTGTTTTTTAGGCCTGTCCAGAATGTCGCTAGTTCGGCATGACCGGGGTCACTGTTTTTGTGTCGTGAAAATGAAAAAAAATATCTGCAATTTTTTGTGAAAATGGTTATAAAATGTTTTTTTAGGCCTGTCCAGAATGTCGCTAGTTCGGCATGACCGGGGTCACTGTTTTTGTGTCGTGAAAATGAAAAAAATATCTGCAATTTTTGTGAAAATGGTTATAAAATGTTTTTTAGGCCTGTCCAGAATGTCGATAGTTCGGCATGACCGGGGTCACTGTTTTTGTGTCGTGAAAATAAAAAAAATATCTGCAATTTTTTGTGAAAATGGTTATAAAATGTTTTTTAGGCCTGTCCAGAATGTCGATAGTTCGGCATGACCGGGGTCACTGTTTTTGTGTCAAAAATGAAGAAAAAAATCTGAGCTATTTTTGTGAAAATTGTTCTAAAATGTTTTTTTTAGGCCTGTCCAAAATGTCGCTAGTTCGGCATGATCGGAGTCATTGTTTTTGGTGACAAAAATAGAAATCTGCAATTTTTTGTGAAAATAGTTTTAAAGTGTTTTTTAGGCCTGTCCAGAATGTCGCTAGTTCGGCATGACCGGGGTCACTGTTTTTGTGTCGTGAAAATGAAAAAAAAATATCTGCAATTTTTGTGAAAATGGTTATAAAATGTTTTTTAGGCCTGTCCAGAATGTCGCTAGTTCGGCATGACCGGGGTCACTGTTTTTGTGTCGTGAAAATGAAAAAAAATATCTGCAATTTTTTGTGAAAATGGTTATAAAATGTTTTTTAGGCCTGTCCAGAATGTCGATAGTTCGGCATGACCGGGGTCACTGTTTTTGTGTCGTGAAAATGAAAAAAAATATCTGCAATTTTTTGTGAAAATGGTTATAAAATGTTTTTTTAGGCCTGTCCAGAATGTCGATAGTTCGGCATGACCGGGGTCACTGTTTTTGGTGACAGAAATAGAAATCTGCAATTTTTTGTGAAAATAGTTTTAAAATGTTTTTTTAGGCCTGTCCAGAATGTCGCTAGTTCGGCATGACCGGGGTCACTGTTTTTGTGTCAAAAAAATAAAAAATAAATATCTGCAATTTTTTGTGAAAATGGTAATAAAATGTTTTTTTAGGCCTGTCCAGAATGTCGATAGTTCGTCATGACCGGGGTCACTGTTTTTGTGTCAAAAAATGAAGAAAAAAAATCTGAGCTATTTTTGTGAAAATTGTTCTAAAATGGTTTTTTTTAGGCCTGTCCAAAATGTCGCTAGTTCGGCATGATCGGAGTCATTGTTTTTGGTGACAAAAATAGAAATCTGCAATTTTTGTGAAAATAGTTTTAAAATGTTTTTTAGGCCTGTCCAGAATGTCGCTAGTTCGGCATGACCGGGGTCACTGTTTTTGTGTCGTGAAAATGAAAAAAAATATCTGCAATTTTTTGTGAAAATGGTTATAAAATGTTTTTAGGCCTGTCCAGAATGTCGATAGTTCGGCATGACCGGGGTCACTGTTTTTGTGTCGTGAAAATGAAAAAAAATATCTGCAATTTTTTGTGAAAATGGTTATAAAATGTTTTTTAGGCCTGTCCAGAATGTCGCAAGTTCGGCATGACCGGGGTCACTGTTTTTGTGTCGTGAAAATGAAAAAAATATCTGCAATTTTTTGTGAAAATGGTTATAAAATGTTTTTTAGGCCTGTCCAGAATGTCGATAGTTCGGCATGACCGGGGTCACTGTTTTTGTGTCGTGAAAATAAAAAAATATCTGCAATTTTTTGTGAAAATGGTTATAAAATGTTTTTTTAGGCCTGTCCAGAATGTCGATAGTTCGGCATGACCGGGGTCACTGTTTTTGTGTCAAAAAATGAAGAAAAAAATCTGAGCTATTTTTGTGAAAATTGTTCTAAAATGTTTTTTTTAGGCCTGTCCAAAATGTCGCTAGTTCGGCATGATCGGAGTCATTGTTTTTGGTGACAAAAATAGAAATCTGCAATTTTTGTGAAAATAGTTTTAAAGTGTTTTTTTAGGCCTGTCCAGAATGTCGCTAGTTCGGCATGACCGGGGTCACTGTTTTTGTGTCGTGAAAATGAAAAAAAATATCTGCAATTTTTTGTGAAAATGGTTATAAAATGTTTTTTAGGCCTGTCCAGAATGTCGCTAGTTCGGCATGACCGGGGTCACTGTTTTTGTGTCGTGAAAATGAAAAAAAATATCTGCAATTTTTTGTGAAAATGGTTATAAAATGTTTTTTTAGGCCTGTCCAGAATGTCGATAGTTCGGCATGACCGGGGTCACTGTTTTTGTGTCGTGAAAATGAAAAAAAATATCTGCAATTTTTGTGAAAATGGTTATAAAATGTTTTTTTAGGCCTGTCCAGAATGTCGATAGTTCGGCATGACCGGGTCACTGTTTTTGTGTCGTGAAAATGAAAAAAAATATCTGCAATTTTTTGTGAAAATGGTTATAAAATGTTTTTTAGGCCTGTCCAGAATGTCGCTAGTTCGGCATGACCGGGTCACTGTTTTTGTGTCGTGAAAATGAAAAAAAATATCTGCAATTTTTGTGAAAATGGTTATAAAATGTTTTTTAGGCCTGTCCAGAATGTCGATAGTTCGGCATGACCGGGGTCACTGTTTTTGTGTCAAAAATGAAAAAAAAATCTGAGCTATTTTTGTGAAAATTGTTCTAAAATGTTTTTTTAGGCCGGTCCAAAATGTCGCTAGTTCGGCATGATCGGAGTCATTGTTTTTGGTGACAAAAATAGAAATCTGCAATTTTTTGTGAAAATAGTTTTAAAATGTTTTTTTAGGCCTGTCCAGAATGTCGCTAGTTCGGCATGACCGGGGTCACTGTTTTTGTGTCGTGAAAATGAAAAAAAAATATCTGCAATTTTTGTGAGAATGGTTATAAAATGTTTTTTTAGGCCTGTCCAGAATGTCGATAGTTCGGCATGACCGGAGTCACTGTTTTTGGTGACAAAATAGAAATCTGCAATTTTTTGTGAAAATAGTTTTAAAATGTTTTTTAGGCCTGTCCAGAATGTCGCTAGTTCGGCATGACCGGGGTCACTGTTTTTGTGTCAAAAAATAAAAAATAAATATCTGCAATTTTTGTGAAAATGGTAATAAAATGTTTTTTTAGGCCTGTCCAGAATGTCGATAGTTCGTCATGACCGGGGTCACTGTTTTTGTGTCAAAAAATGAAGAAAAAAATCTGAGCTATTTTGTGAAAATTGTTCTAAAATGTTTTTTTAGGCCTGTCCAAAATGTCGCTAGTTCGGCATGACCGGGGTCACTGTTTTTGTGTCGTGAAAATGAAAAAAAATATCTGCAATTTTTTGTGAAAATGGTTATAAAATGTTTTTTTAGGCCTGTCCAGAATGTCGATAGTTCGGCATGACCGGGGTGACTGTTTTTGTGTCGTGAAAATGAAAAAAAATATCTGCAATTTTTTGTGAAAATGGTTATAAAATGTTTTTTTAGGCCTGTCCAGAATGTCGCTAGTTCGGCATGACCGGGGTCACTGTTTTTGTGTCGTGAAAATGAAAAAAAATATCTGCAATTTTTGTGAAAATGGTTATAAAATGTTTTTTTAGGCCTGTCCAGAATGTCGCAAGTTCGGCATGACCGGGGTCACTGTTTTTGTGTCGTGAAAATGAAAAAAAATATCTGCAATTTTTTGTGAAAATGGTTATAAAATGTTTTTTAGGCCTGTCCAGAATGTCGATAGTTCGGCATGACCGGGGTCACTGTTTTTGTGTCAAAAAATGAAAAAAAAATCTGAGCTATTTTTGTGAAAATTGTTCTAAAATGTTTTTTTTAGGCCGGTCCAAAATGTCGCTAGTTCGGCATGATCGGAGTCATTGTTTTTGGTGACAAAAATAGAAATCTGCAATTTTTTGTGAAAATAGTTTTAAAATGTTTTTTAGGCCTGTCCAGAATGTCGCTAGTTCGGCATGACCGGGGTCACTGTTTTTGTGTCGTGAAAATGAAAAAAATATCTGCAATTTTTTGTGAAAATGGTTATAAAATGTTTTTTTAGGCCTGTCCAGAATGTCGATAGTTCGGCATGACCGGGGTCACTGTTTTTGGTGACAAAATAGAAATCTGCAATTTTTGTGAAAATAGTTTTAAAATGTTTTTTAGGCCTGTCCAGAATGTCGCTAGTTCGGCATGACCGGGGTCACTGTTTTTGTGTCAAAAAAATAAAAATAAATATCTGCAATTTTTTGTGAAAATGGTAATAAAATGTTTTTTTAGGCCTGTCCAGAATTTCGATAGTTCGTCATGACCGGGGTCACTGTTTTTGTGTCAAAAATGAAGAAAAAAATCTGAGCTATTTTTGTGAAAATTGTTCTAAAATGTTTTTTTTAGGCCTGTCCAAAATGTCGCTAGTTCGGCATGATCGGAGTCATTGTTTTTGGTGACAAAAATAGAAATCTGCAATTTTTTGTGAAAATAGTTTTAAAATGTTTTTTTAGGCCTGTCCAGAATGTCGCTAGTTCGGCATGACCGGGGTCACTGTTTTTGTGTCGTGAAAATGAAAAAAAAATATCTGCAATTTTTGTGAAAATGGTTATAAAATGTTTTTTTAGGCCTGTCCAGAATGTCGATAGTTCGGCATGACCGGGGTCACTGTTTTTGGTGACAGAAATAGAAATCTGCAATTTTTTGTGAAAATAGTTTTAAAATGTTTTTTAGGCCTGTCCAGAATGTCGCTAGTTCGGCATGACCGGGGTCACTGTTTTTGTGTCAAAAAATAAAAATAAATATCTGCAATTTTTGTGAAAATGGTAATAAAATGTTTTTTTAGGCCTGTCCAGAATGTCGATAGTTCGTCATGACCGGGGTCACTGTTTTTGTGTCAAAAAATGAAGAAAAAAAATCTGAGCTATTTTTGTGAAAATTGTTCTAAAATGTTTTTTTTAGGCCTGTCCAAAATGTCGCTAGTTCGGCATGATCGGAGTCATTGTTTTTGGTGACAAAAATAGAAATCTGCAATTTTTGTGAAAATAGTTTTAAAATGTTTTTTAGGCCTGTCCAGAATGTCGCTAGTTCGGCATGACCGGGGTCACTGTTTTTGTGTCGTGAAAATGAAAAAAAATATCTGCAATTTTTGTGAAAATGGTTATAAAATGTTTTTTAGGCCTGTCCAGAATGTCGATAGTTCGGCATGACCGGGGTCACTGTTTTTGTGTCGTGAAAATGAAAAAAAATATCTGCAATTTTTTGTGAAAATGGTTATAAAATGTTTTTTAGGCCTGTCCAGAATGTCGCAAGTTCGGCATGACCGGGGTCACTGTTTTTGTGTCGTGAAAATGAAAAAAAATATCTGCAATTTTTGTGAAAATGGTTATAAAATGTTTTTTAGGCCTGTCCAGAATGTCGATAGTTCGGCATGACCGGGGTCACTGTTTTTGTGTCGTGAAAATAAAAAAATATCTGCAATTTTTGTGAAAATGGTTATAAAATGTTTTTTTAGGCCTGTCCAGAATGCTCGATAGTTCGGCATGACCGGGGTCACTGTTTTTGTGTCAAAAAATGAAGAAAAAAATCTGAGCTATTTTTGTGAAAATTGTTCTAAAATGTTTTTTTTTAGGCCTGTCCAAAATGTCGCTAGTTCGGCATGATCGGAGTCATTGTTTTTGGTGACAAAAATAGAAATCTGCAATTTTTGTGAAAATAGTTTTAAAGTGTTTTTTAGGCCTGTCCAGAATGTCGCTAGTTCGGCATGACCGGGGTCACTGTTTTTGTGTCGTGAAAATGAAAAAAAATATCTGCAATTTTTTGTGAAAATGGTTATAAAATGTTTTTTAGGCCTGTCCAGAATGTCGCTAGTTCGGCATGACCGGGGTCACTGTTTTTGTGTCGTGAAAATGAAAAAAAATATCAGCAATTTTTTGTGAAAATGGTTATAAAATGTTTTTTTAGGCCTGTCCAGAATGTCGATAGTTCGGCATGACCGGGGTCACTGTTTTTGTGTCGTGAAAATGAAAAAAAAATATCTGCAATTTTTTGTGAAAATGGTTATAAAATGTTTTTTTAGGCCTGTCCAGAATGTCGATAGTTCGGCATGACCGGGGTCACTGTTTTTGTGTCGTGAAAATGAAAAAAAATATCTGCAATTTTTTGTGAAAATGGTTATAAAATGTTTTTTTAGGCCTGTCCAGAATGTCGCTAGTTCGGCATGACCGGGGTCACTGTTTTTGTGTCGTGAAAATGAAAAAAAAATATCTGCAATTTTTTGTGAAAATGGTTATAAAATGTTTTTTAGGCCTGTCCAGAATGTCGATAGTTCGGCATGACCGGGGTCACTGTTTTTGTGTCAAAAAATGAAAAAAAAAATCTGAGCTATTTTTGTGAAAATTGTTCTAAAATGTTTTTTTAGGCCGGTCCAAAATGTCGCTAGTTCGGCATGATCGGAGTCATTGTTTTTGGTGACAAAAATAGAAATCTGCAATTTTTTGTGAAAATAGTTTTAAAATGTTTTTTTAGGCCTGTCCAGAATGTCGCTAGTTCGGCATGACCGGGGTCACTGTTTTTGTGTCAAAAAATAAAAAATAAATATCTGAAATTTTTGTGAAAATGGTAATAAAATGTTTTTTTAGGCCTGTCCAGAATGTCGATAGTTCGTCATGACCGGGGTCACTGTTTTTGTGTCAAAAAATGAAGAAAAAAATCTGAGCTATTTTTGTGAAAATTGTTCTAAAATGTTTTTTTTTAGGCCTGTCCAAAATGTCGCTAGTTCGGCATGATCGGAGTCATTGTTTTTGGTGACAAAAATAGAAATCTGCAATTTTTTGTGAAAATAGTTTTAAAATGTTTTTTTAGGCCTGTCCAGAATGTCGCTAGTTCGGCATGACCGGGGTCACTGTTTTTGTGTCGTGAAAATGAAAAAAAAATATCTGCAATTTTTTGTGAAAATGGTTATAAAATGTTTTTTAGGCCTGTCCAGAATGTCGATAGTTCGGCATGACCGGGGTCACTGTTTTTGTGTCAAAAAAGGAAAAAAAAAAATCTGAGCTATTTTTGTGAAAATTATTCTAAAATGCTTTTTTTAGGCCTGTCCAAAATGACGCTAGTTCGGCATGACCGGGGTCACTGTTTTTGTGTCGTGAAAATGAAAAAAAATATCTGCAATTTTTTGTGAAAATGGTTATAAAATGTTTTTTAGGCCTGTCCAAAATGACGCTAGTTCGGCATGATTGGAGTCATTGTTTTTGGTGACAAAAATAGAAATCTGCAATTTTTGTGAAAATAGTTTTAAAATGTTTTTTTAGGCCTGTCCAGAATGGCGCTAGTTTGGCCGGGGTCACTGTTTTTGTGTCGTGAAAATGAAAAAAAATATCTGCATTTTTTGTGAGAATGGTTATAAAATGTTTTTTTAGGCCTGTCCAGAATGTCGATAGTTCGTCATGACCGGGGTCACTGTTTTTGTGTCCAAAAAAATAAAAAATGAAAAATAAAAATCTGAGCTTTTTTGTGAAAATGGTTCTAAAATGTTTTTTTTAGGCCTGTCCAAAATGTCGCTAGTTCGGCATGATCGAGTCATTGTTTTTGGTGACAAAAATAGAAATCTGCAATTTTTTGTGAAAATAGTTTTAAAATGTTTTTTAGGCCTGTCCAGAATGTCGCTAGTTCGGCATGACCGGGGTCACTGTTTTTGTGTCGTGAAAATGAAAAAAAATATCTGCAATTTTTTGTGAAAATGGTTATAAAATGTTTTTTTAGGCCTGTCCAGAATGTCGATAGTTCGGCATGACCGGGGTCACTGTTTTTGTGTCAAAAAGGAAAAAAAAATCTGAGCTATTTTTGTGAAAATTATTCTAAAATGCTTTTTTAGGCCTGTCCAAAATGACGCTAGTTCGGCATGACCGGGGTCACTGTTTTTGTGTCGTGAAAATGAAAAAAAATATCTGCAATTTTTTGTGAAAATGGTTATAAAATGTTTTTTTAGGCCTGTCCAAAAGGACGCTAGTTCGGCATGATCGGAGTCATTGTTTTTGGTGACAAAATAGAAATCTGCAATTTTTGTGAAAATAGTTTTAAAATGTTTTTTTAGGCCTGTCCAGAATGTCGCTAGTTTGGCCGGGGTCACTGTTTTTGTGTCGTGAAAATGAAAAAAATATCTGCATTTTTTTGTGAGAATGGTTATAAAATGTTTTTTTAGGCCTGTCCAGAATGTCGATAGTTCGTCATGACCGGGGTCACTGTTTTTGTGTCCAAAAAATAAAAAATGAAAAATTAAAAATCTGAGCTTTTTTTGTGAAAATGGTTCTAAAATGTTTTTTTTAGGCCTGTCCAAAATGTCGCTAGTTCGGCATGATCGGAGTCATCGTTTTTGGTGACAAAAATAGAAATCTGCAATTTTTTGTGAAAATAGTTTTAAAATGTTTTTTAGGCCTGTCCAGAATGTCGCTAGTTCGGCATGACCGGGGTCACTGTTTTTGTGTCGTGAAAATGAAAAAAAATATCTGCAATTTTTGTGAAAATGGTTATAAAATGTTTTTTTAGGCCTGTCCAGAATGTCGATAGTTCGGCATGACCGGTGTCACTGTTTTTGTGTCAAAAAATGGAAAAAAAAAATCAGAGCTGTTTTTGTGAAAATTGTTCTAAAATGTTTTTTTTTAGGCCTGTCCAAAATGTCGCTATTTCGGCATGATCGGAGTCATTGTTTTTGGTGACAAAAATAGAAATCTGCAATTTTTTGTGAAAATAGTTTTAAAATGTTTTTTTAGGCCTGTCCAGAATGTCGATAGTTCGGCATGACCGGGGTCACTGTTTTTGTGTCAAAAATAGAAATCTGCAATTTTTTGTGGAAATGGTTTTAAAATGTTTTTTTAGGCCTGTCCAGAATGTCGCTAGATCGGCATGACCCGGGTCACTGTTTTTGTGTCGTGAAAATGAAAAAAAATATCTGCATTTTTTTGTGTGAATGGTTATAAAATGTTTTTTTAGGCCTGTCCAGAATGTCGATAGTTCGGCATGACCGGGGTCACTGTTTTGTGTCAAAAAGGAAAAAAAAAATCTGAGCTATTTTTGTGAAAATTATTCTAAAATGCTTTTTTAGGCCTGTCCAAAATGACGCTAGTTCGGCATGACCGGGGTCACTGTTTTTGTGTCGTGAAAATGAAAAAAAATATCTGCAATTTTTGTGAAAATGGTTATAAAATGTTTTTTAGGCCTGTCCAAAATGACGCTAGTTCGGCATGATCGGAGTCATTGTTTTTGGTGACAAAAATAGAAATCTGCAATTTTTGTGAAAATAGTTTTAAAATGTTTTTTAGGCCTGTCCAGAATGGCGCTAGTTTGGCCGGGGTCACTGTTTTTGTGTCGTGAAAATGAAAAAAAATATCAGCATTTTTTGTGAGAATGGTTATAAAATGTTTTTTTAGGCCTGTCCAGAATGTCGATAGTTCGTCATGACCGGGGTCACTGTTTTTGTGTCCCAAAAAAATAAAAAATGAAAAAAAAAATCTGAGCTTTTTTGTGAAAATGGTTCTAAAATGTTTTTTTTTAGGCCTGTCCAAAATGTCGCTAGTTCGGCATGATCGGAGTCATCGTTTTTGGTGACAAAAATAGAAATCTGCAATTTTTTGTGAAAATAGTTTTAAAATGTTTTTTTAGGCCTGTCCAGAATGTCGCTAGTTCGGCATGACCGGGGTCACTGTTTTTGTGTCGTGAAAATGAAAAAAAAATATCTGCAATTTTTTGTGAAAATGGTTATAAAATGTTTTTTTAGGCCTGTCCAGAATGTCGATAGTTCGGCATGACCGGTGTCACTGTTTTTGTGTCAAAAAATGGAAAAAAAAAATCAGAGCTGTTTTTGTGAAAATTGTTCTAAAATGTTTTTTTTTAGGCCTGTCCAAAATGTCGCTATTTCGGCATGATCGGAGTCATTGTTTTTGTGTCTGAAATCCAAAATAAAGCGTCCGTCACTTTTTTGCAAAATCTGCAATTTTTTGTGGAAATGGTTTTAAAATGTTTTTTAGGCCTGTCCAGAATGTCGATAGTTCGGCATGACCGGGGTCACTGTTTTTGGTGACAGAAATAGAAATCTGCAATTTTTGTGAAAATAGTTTTAAAATGTTTTTTTAGGCCTGTCCAGAATGTCGCTAGTTCGGCATGACCGGGGTCACTGTTTTTGTGTCAAAAAATAAAAAATAAATATCTGCAATTTTGGGTGAAAATGGTAATAAAATGTTTTTTAGGCCTGTCCAGAATGTCGATAGTTCGTCATGACCGGGGTCACTGTTTTTGTGTCAAAAAATGAAGAAAAAAAATCTGAGCTATTTTTGTGAAAATTGTTCTAAAATGTTTTTTTTAGGCCTGTCCAAAATGTCGCTAGTTCGGCATGATCGGAGTCATTGTTTTTGGTGACAAAAATAGAAATCTGCAATTTTTGTGAAAATAGTTTTAAAATGTTTTTTAGGCCTGTCCAGAATGTCGCTAGTTCGGCATGACCGGGGTCACTGTTTTTGTGTCGTGAAAATGAAAAAAAATATCTGCAATTTTTGTGAAAATGGTTATAAAATGTTTTTTAGGCCTGTCCAGAATGTCGATAGTTCGGCATGACCGGGGTCACTGTTTTTGTGTCGTGAAAATGAAAAAAATATCTGCAATTTTTTGTGAAAATGGTTATAAAATGTTTTTTAGGCCTGTCCAGAATGTCGCAAGTTCGGCATGACCGGGGTCACTGTTTTTGTGTCGTGAAAATGAAAAAAAATATCTGCAATTTTTGTGAAAATGGTTATAAAATGTTTTTTTAGGCCTGTCCAGAATGTCGATAGTTCGGCATGACCGGGGTCACTGTTTTTGTGTCGTGAAAATAAAAAAATATCTGCAATTTTTTGTGAAAATGGTTATAAAATGTTTTTTAGGCCTGTCCAGAATGTCGATAGTTCGGCATGACCGGGTCACTGTTTTGTGTCAAAAAATGAAGAAAAAAATCTGAGCTATTTTTGTGAAAATTGTTCTAAAATGTTTTTTTTAGGCCTGTCCAAAATGTCGCTAGTTCGGCATGATCGGAGTCATTGTTTTTGGTGACAAAAATAGAAATCTGCAATTTTTGTGAAAATAGTTTTAAAGTGTTTTTTTAGGCCTGTCCAGAATGTCGCTAGTTCGGCATGACCGGGGTCACTGTTTTTGTGTCGTGAAAATGAAAAAAATATCTGCAATTTTTTGTGAAAATGGTTATAAAATGTTTTTTTAGGCCTGTCCAGAATGTCGCTAGTTCGGCATGACCGGGGTCACTGTTTTTGTGTCGTGAAAATGAAAAAAAAATATCTGCAATTTTTTGTGAAAATGGTTATAAAATGTTTTTTAGGCCTGTCCAGAATGTCGATAGTTCGGCATGACCGGGGTCACTGTTTTTGTGTCGTGAAAATGAAAAAAAAATATCTGCAATTTTTTGTGAAAATGGTTATAAAATGTTTTTTAGGCCTGTCCAGAATGTCGATAGTTCGGCATGACCGGGGTCACTGTTTTTGTGTCGTGAAAATGAAAAAAAAATATCTGCAATTTTTTGTGAAAATGGTTATAAAATGTTTTTTTAGGCCTGTCCAGAATGTCGCTAGTTCGGCATGACCGGGGTCACTGTTTTTGTGTCGTGAAAATGAAAAAAAATATCTGCAATTTTTTGTGAAAATGGTTATAAAATGTTTTTTTAGGCCTGTCCAGAATGTCGATAGTTCGGCATGACCGGGGTCACTGTTTTTGTGTCAAAAAATGAAAAAAAAATCTGAGCTATTTTTGTGAAAATTGTTCTAAAATGTTTTTTTAGGCCGGTCCAAAATGTCGCTAGTTCGGCATGATCGGAGTCATTGTTTTTGGTGACAAAAATAGAAATCTGCAATTTTTGTGAAAATAGTTTTAAAATGTTTTTTTAGGCCTGTCCAGAATGTCGCTAGTTGGGCATGACCGGGGTCACTGTTTTTGTGTCAAAAAAATAAAAAATAAATATCTGCAATTTTTTGTGAAAATGGTAATAAAATGTTTTTTTAGGCCTGTCCAGAATGTCGATAGTTCGTCATGACCGGGGTCACTGTTTTTGTGTCAAAAAATGAAGAAAAAAAAATCTGAGCTATTTTTGTGAAAATTGTTCTAAAATGTTTTTTTTAGGCCTGTCCAAAATGTCGCTAGTTCGGCATGATCGGAGTCATTGTTTTTGGTGACAAAAATAGAAATCTGCAATTTTTGTGAAAATAGTTTTAAAATGTTTTTTTAGGCCTGTCCAGAATGTCGCTAGTTCGGCATGACCGGGGTCACTGTTTTTGTGTCGTGAAAATGAAAAAAAAATATCTGCAATTTTTTGTGAAAATGGTTATAAAATGTTTTTTTAGGCCTGTCCAGAATGTCGATAGTTCGGCATGACCGGGGTCACTGTTTTTGTGTCAAAAAAGGAAAAAAAAAAATCTGAGCTATTTTTGTGAAAATTATTCTAAAATGCTTTTTTTAGGCCTGTCCAAAATGACGCTAGTTCGGCATGACCGGGGTCACTGTTTTTGTGTCGTGAAAATGAAAAAAAAATATCTGCAATTTTTTGTGAAAATGGTTATAAAATGTTTTTTTAGGCCTGTCCAAAATGACGCTAGTTCGGCATGATCGGAGTCATTGTTTTTGGTGACAAAAATAGAAATCTGCAATTTTTTGTGAAAATAGTTTTAAAATGTTTTTTTAGGCCTGTCCAGAATGGCGCTAGTTTGGCCGGGGTCACTGTTTTTGTGTCGTGAAAATGAAAAAAAAATATCTGCATTTTTTTGTGAGAATGGTTATAAAATGTTTTTTTAGGCCTGTCCAGAATGTCGATAGTTCGTCATGACCGGGGTCACTGTTTTTGTGTCCAAAAAAATAAAAAATGAAAAATAAAAAATCTGAGCTTTTTTTGTGAAAATGGTTCTAAAATGTTTTTTTTTAGGCCTGTCCAAAATGTCGCTAGTTCGGCATGATCGGAGTCATTGTTTTTGGTGACAAAAATAGAAATCTGCAATTTTTGTGAAAATAGTTTTAAAATGTTTTTAGGCCTGTCCAGAATGTCGCTAGTTCGGCATGACCGGGGTCACTGTTTTTGTGTCGTGAAAATGAAAAAAAATATCTGCAATTTTTTGTGAAAATGGTTATAAAATGTTTTTTAGGCCTGTCCAGAATGTCGATAGTTCGGCATGACCGGGGTCACTGTTTTTGTGTCAAAAAAGGAAAAAAAAAAATCTGAGCTATTTTTGTGAAAATTATTCTAAAATGCTTTTTTTAGGCCTGTCCAAAATGACGCTAGTTCGGCATGACCGGGGTCACTGTTTTTGTGTCGTGAAAATGAAAAAAAAATATCTGCAATTTTTTGTGAAAATGGTTATAAAATGTTTTTTTAGGCCTGTCCAAAAGGACGCTAGTTCGGCATGATCGGAGTCATTGTTTTTGGTGACAAAAATAGAAATCTGCAATTTTTTGTGAAAATAGTTTTTAAATGTTTTTTAGGCCTGTCCAGAATGGCGCTAGTTTGGCGGGTCACTGTTTTTGTGTCGTGAAAATGAAAAAAAAATATCTGCATTTTTTGTGAGAATGGTTATAAAATGTTTTTTAGGCCTGTCCAGAATGTCGATAGTTCGTCATGACCGGGGTCACTGTTTTTGTGTCCAAAAAATAAAAAATGAAAAATAAAAAATCTGAGCTTTTTTTGTGAAAATTGTTCTAAAATGTTTTTTTTAGGCCTGTCCAAAATGTCGCTAGTTCGGCATGATCGGAGTCATCGTTTTTGGTGACAAAAATAGAAATCTGCAATTTTTTGTGAAAATAGTTTTAAAATGTTTTTTTAGGCCTGTCCAGAATGTCGCTAGTTCGGCATGACCGGGGTCACTGTTTTTGTGTCGTGAAAATGAAAAAAAAATATCTGCAATTTTTTGTGAAAATGGTTATAAAATGTTTTTTAGGCCTGTCCAGAATGTCGATAGTTCGGCATGACCGGTGTCACTGTTTTTGTGTCAAAAAATGGAAAAAAAAAATCAGAGCTGTTTTTGTGAAAATTGTTCTAAAATGTTTTTTTTTAGGCCTGTCCAAAATGTCGCTATTTCGGCATGATCGGAGTCATTGTTTTTGGTGACAAAAATAGAAATCTGCAATTTTTGTGAAAATAGTTTTAAAATGTTTTTTAGGCCTGTCCAGAATGTCGATAGTTCGGCATGACCGGGGTCACTGTTTTTGTGTCAAAAATAGAAATCTGCAATTTTTTGTGGAAATGGTTTTAAAATGTTTTTTTAGGCCTGTCCAGAATGTCGCTAGATCGGCATGACCCGGGTCACTGTTTTTGTGTCGTGAAAATGAAAAAAAAATATCTGCATTTTTTTTGTGTGAATGGTTATAAAATGTTTTTTTAGGCCTGTCCAGAATGTCGCTAGTTCGGCATGATCGGAGTCATTGTTTTTGGTGACAAAAATAGAAATCTGCAATTTTTTGTGAAAATAGTTTTAAAATGTTTTTTAGGCCTGTCCAGAATGTCGCTAGTTCGGCATGACCGGGGTCACTGTTTTTGTGTCAAAAAAATAAAAAATAAATATCTGCAATTTTTTGTGAAAATGGTAATAAAATGTTTTTTTAGGCCTGTCCAGAATGTCGATAGTTCGTCATGACCGGGGTCACTGTTTTTGTGTCAAAAAATGAAGAAAAAAAATCTGAGCTATTTTTGTGAAAATTGTTCTAAAATGTTTTTTTTTAGGCCTGTCCAAAATGTCGCTAGTTCGGCATGATCGGAGTCATTGTTTTTGGTGACAAAAATAGAAATCTGCAATTTTTGTGAAAATAGTTTTAAAATGTTTTTTTAGGCCTGTCCAGAATGTCGCTAGTTCGGCATGACCGGGGTCACTGTTTTTGTGTCGTGAAAATGAAAAAAAAATATCTGCAATTTTTTGTGAAAATGGTTATAAAATGTTTTTTAGGCCTGTCCAGAATGTCGATAGTTCGGCATGACCGGGGTCACTGTTTTTGTGTCAAAAAAGGAAAAAAAAAAATCTGAGCTATTTTTGTGAAAATTATTCTAAAATGCTTTTTTTAGGCCTGTCCAAAATGACGCTAGTTCGGCATGACCGGGGTCACTGTTTTTGTGTCGTGAAAATGAAAAAAATATCTGCAATTTTTGTGAAAATGGTTATAAAATGTTTTTTTAGGCCTGTCCAAAATGACGCTAGTTCGGCATGATCGGAGTCATTGTTTTTGGTGACAAAAATAGAAATCTGCAATTTTTTGTGAAAATAGTTTTAAAATGTTTTTTTAGGCCTGTCCAGAATGGCGCTAGTTTGGCCGGGGTCACTGTTTTTGTGTCGTGAAAATGAAAAAAAAATATCTGCATTTTTTTGTGAGAATGGTTATAAAATGTTTTTTTAGGCCTGTCCAGAATGTCGATAGTTCGTCATGACCGGGGTCACTGTTTTTGTGTCCAAAAAAATAAAAAATGAAAAATAAAAAATCTGAGCTTTTTTGTGAAAATGGTTCTAAAATGTTTTTTTTAGGCCTGTCCAAAATGTCGCTATTTCGGCATGATCGGAGTCATTGTTTTTGGTGACAAAAATAGAAATCTGCAATTTTTTGTGAAAATAGTTTTAAAATGTTTTTTTAGGCCTGTCCAGAATGTCGATAGTTCGGCATGACCGGGGTCACTGTTTTTGTGTCAAAAATAGAAATCTGCAATTTTTTGTGGAAATGGTTTTAAAATGTTTTTTTAGGCCTGTCCAGAATGTCGCTAGATCGGCATGACCCGGGTCACTGTTTTTGTGTCGTGAAAATGAAAAAAAAATATCTGCATTTTTTTTGTGTGAATGGTTATAAAATGTTTTTTTAGGCCTGTCCAGAATGTCGATAGTTCGGCATGACCGGGGTCACTGTTTTTGTGTCAAAAAAGGAAAAAAAAAAATCTGAGCTATTTTTGTGAAAATTATTCTAAAATGCTTTTTTTAGGCCTGTCCAAAATGACGCTAGTTCGGCATGACCGGGGTCACTGTTTTTGTGTCGTGAAAATGAAAAAAAAATATCTGCAATTTTTTGTGAAAATGGTTATAAAATGTTTTTTTAGGCCTGTCCAAAATGACGCTAGTTCGGCATGATCGGAGTCATTGTTTTTGGTGACAAAAATAGAAATCTGCAATTTTTTGTGAAAATAGTTTTAAAATGTTTTTTAGGCCTGTCCAGAATGGCGCTAGTTTGGCCGGGGTCACTGTTTTTGTGTCATGAAAATGAAAAAAAATATCTGCATTTTTTTGTGAGAATGGTTATAAAATGTTTTTTTTAGGCCTGTCCAGAATGTCGATAGTTCGTCATGACCGGGGTCACTGTTTTTGTGTCCAAAAAAATAAAAAATGAAAAATAAAAAATCTGAGCTTTTTTGTGAAAATGGTTCTAAAATGTTTTTTTTAGGCCTGTCCAAAATGTCGCTAGTTCGGCATGATCGGAGTCATCGTTTTTGGTGACAAAAATAGAAATCTGCAATTTTTGTGAAAATAGTTTTAAAATGTTTTTTTAGGCCTGTCCAGAATGTCGCTAGTTCGGCATGACCGGGGTCACTGTTTTTGTGTCGTGAAAATGAAAAAAATATCTGCAATTTTTGTGAAAATGGTTATAAAATGTTTTTTTAGGCCTGTCCAGAATGTCGATAGTTCGGCATGACCGGGGTCACTGTTTTTGTGTCAAAAAAGGAAAAAAAAATCTGAGCTATTTTTGTGAAAATTATTCTAAAATGCTTTTTTAGGCCTGTCCAAAATGACGCTAGTTCGGCATGACCGGGGTCACTGTTTTTGTGTCGTGAAAATGAAAAAAAATATCTGCAATTTTTGTGAAAATGGTTATAAAATGTTTTTTAGGCCTGTCCAAAATGACGCTAGTTCGGCATGATCGGAGTCATTGTTTTTGGTGACAAAAATAGAAATCTGCAATTTTTGTGAAAATAGTTTTAAAATGTTTTTTAGGCCTGTCCAGAATGGCGCTAGTTTGGCCGGGGTCACTGTTTTTGTGTCGTGAAAATGAAAAAAAAATATCAGCATTTTTTGTGAGAATGGTTATAAAATGTTTTTTTTAGGCCTGTCCAGAATGTCGATAGTTCGTCATGACCGGGGTCACTGTTTTTGTGTCCAAAAAATAAAAAATGAAAAATAAAAAATCTGAGCTTTTTTGTGAAAATGGTTCTAAAATGTTTTTTTTAGGCCTGTCCAAAATGTCGCTAGTTCGGCATGATCGGAGTCATCGTTTTTGGTGACAAAAATAGAAATCTGCAATTTTTGTGAAAATAGTTTTAAAATGTTTTTTAGGCCTGTCCAGAATGTCGCTAGTTCGGCATGACCGGGGTCACTGTTTTTGTGTCGTGAAAATGAAAAAAAATATCTGCAATTTTTGTGAAAATGGTTATAAAATGTTTTTTAGGCCTGTCCAGAATGTCGATAGTTCGGCATGACCGGTGTCACTGTTTTTGTGTCAAAAAATGGAAAAAAAAATCAGAGCTGTTTTTGTGAAAATTGTTCTAAAATGTTTTTTTAGGCCTGTCCAAAATGTCGCTATTTCGGCATGATCGGAGTCATTGTTTTTGGTGACAAAAATAGAAATCTGCAATTTTTTGTGAAAATAGTTTTAAAATGTTTTTTAGGCCTGTCCAGAATGTCGATAGTTCGGCATGACCGGGGTCACTGTTTTTGTGTCAAAAATAGAAATCTGCAATTTTTGTGGAAATGGTTTTAAAATGTTTTTTAGGCCTGTCCAGAATGTCGCTAGATCGGCATGACCCGGGTCACTGTTTTTGTGTCGTGAAAATGAAAAAAATATCTGCATTTTTTTGTGTGAATGGTACTATAAAATGTTTTTTAGGCCTGTCCAGAATGTCGATAGTTCGGCATGACCGGGGTCAATGTTTTTGTGTCAAAAAGGAAAAAAAATCTGAGCTATTTTTGTGAAAATTATTCTAAAATGCTTTTTTAGGCCTGTCCAAAATGACGCTAGTTCGGCATGACCGGGGTCACTGTTTTTGTGTCGTGAAAATGAAAAAAAATATCTGCAATTTTTTGTGAAAATGGTTATAAAATGTTTTTTAGGCCTGTCCAGAATGTCGATAGTTCGGCATGACCGGGGTCACTGTTTTTGTGTCAAAAAGGAAAAAAAAATCTGAGCTATTTTTGTGAAAATTATTCTAAAATGCTTTTTTTAGGCCTGTCCAAAATGACGCTAGTTCGGCATGACCGGGGTCACTGTTTTTGTGTCGTGAAAATGAAAAAAAATATCTGCAATTTTTGTGAAAATGGTTATAAAATGTTTTTTTAGGCCTGTCCAAAATGACGCTAGTTCGGCATGATCGGAGTCATTGTTTTTGGTGACAAAAATAGAAATCTGCAATTTTTGTGAAAATAGTTTTAAAATGTTTTTTAGGCCTGTCCAGAATGGCGCTAGTTCGGCCGGGGTCACTGTTTTTGTGTCGTGAAAATGAAAAAAAATATCTGCATTTTTTGTGAGAATGGTTATAAAATGTTTTTTAGGCCTGTCCAGAATGTCGATAGTTCGTCATGACCGGGGTCACTGTTTTTGTGTCCAAAAAATAAAAAATGAAAAATAAAAAATCTGAGCTTTTTTGTGAAAATGGTTCTAAAATGTTTTTTTTAGGCCTGTCCAAAATGTCGCTAGTTCGGCATGATCGGAGTCATCGTTTTTGGTGACAAAAATAGAAATCTGCAATTTTTGTGGAAATGGTTTTAAAATGTTTTTTAGGCCTGTCCAGAATGTCGATAGTTCGTCATGACCGGGGTCACTGTTTTTGTGTCAAAAAGGAAAAAAAAATCTGAGCTATTTTTGTGAAAATTATTCTAAAATGCTTTTTTTAGGCCTGTCCAAAATGTCGCTAGTTCGGCATGATCGGAGTCATTGTTTTTGGTGACAAAAATAGAAATCTGCAATTTTTTGTGAAAATAGTTTTAAAATGTTTTTTTAGGCCTGTCCAGAATGTCGCTAGTTCGACATGACCGGGGTCACTGTTTTTGTGTCGTGAAAATGAAAAAAAAATATCTGCAATTTTTTGTGAAAATGGTTATAAAATGTTTTTTTAGGCCTGTCCAGAATGTCGATAGTTCGGCATGACCGGTGTCACTGTTTTTGTGTCAAAAAATGAAAAAAAAAATCAGAGCTGTTTTTGTGAAAATTGTTCTAAAATGTTTTTTTTTAGGCCTGTCCAAAATGTCGCTATTTCGGCATGATCGGAGTCATTGTTTTTGGTGACAAAAATAGAAATCTGCAATTTTTGTGAAAATAGTTTTAAAATGTTTTTTAGGCCTGTCCAGAATGTCGCTAGTTCGGCATGACCGGGGTCACTGTTTTTGTGTCGAGAAAATGAAAAAAATATCTGCAATTTTTTGTGAAAATGGTTATAAAATGTTTTTTAGGCCTGTCCAGAATGTCGATAGTTCGGCATGACCGGGGTCACTGTTTTTGTGTCAAAAAATGAAAAAAAAATCTGAGCTATTTTTGTGAAAATTGTTCTAAAATGTTTTTTTAGCCCTGTCCAAAATGTCGCTAGTTCGGCATGATCGGAGTCATTGTTTTTGGTGACAAAAATAGAAATCTGCAATTTTTGTGAAAATAGTTATAAAATGTTTTTTAGGCCTGTCCAGAATGTCGATAGTTCGGCATGACCAGGGTCACTGTTTTTGTGTCAAAAAAATAAAAAATAAATATCTGCAATTTTTGTGAAAATGGTTATAAAATGTTTTTTAGGCCTGTCCAGAATGTCGATAGTTCGGCATGACCGGGGTCACTGTTTTTGTGTCAAAAAATGAAGGAAAAAAATCTGAGCTATTTTTGTGAAAATTGTTCTAAAATGTTTTTTTAGGCCTGTCCAAAATGTCGCTAGTTCGGCATGATCGGAGTCATTGTTTTTGGTGACAAAAATAGAAATCTGCATTTTTTTGTGAAAATAGTTTTAAAATGTTTTTTAGGCCTGTCCAGAATGTCGCTAGTTCGGCATGACCGGGGTCACTGTTTTTGTGTCGTGAAAATGAAAAAAAAATATCTGCAATTTTTTGTGAAAATGGTTATAAAATGTTTTTTTAGGCCTGTCCAGAATGTCGATAGTTCGGCATGACCGGTGTCACTGTTTTTGTGTCAAAAAATGGAAAAAAAAAATCAGAGCTGTTTTTGTGAAAATTGTTCTAAAATGTTTTTTTAGGCCTGTCCAAAATGTCGCTATTTCGGCATGATCGGAGTCATTGTTTTTGGTGACAAAAATAGAAATCTGCAATTTTTTGTGAAAATAGTTTTAAAATGTTTTTTTAGGCCTGTCCAGAATGTCGATAGTTCGGCATGACCGGGGTCACTGTTTTTGTGTCAAAAATAGAAATCTGCAATTTTTTGTGGAAATGGTTTTAAAATGTTTTTTTAGGCCTGTCCAGAATGTCGCTAGATCGGCATGACCCGGGTCACTGTTTTTGTGTCGTGAAAATGAAAAAAAATATCTGCATTTTTTTTGTGTGAATGGTTATAAAATGTTTTTTAGGCCTGTCCAGAATGTCGATAGTTCGGCATGACCGGGGTCACTGTTTTTGTGTCTAAAAAAATAAAAAATGAAAAATAAAAAATCTGAGCTTTTTTGTGAAAATGGTTCTAAAATGTTTTTTTTAGGCCTGTCCAAAATGTCGCTAGTTCGGCATGATCGGAGTCATCGTTTTTGGTGACAAAAATAGAAATCTGCAATTTTTTGTGAAAAAGTTTTAAAATGTTTTTTTAGGCCTGTCCAGAATGTCGCTAGTTCGGCATGACCGGGGTCACTGTTTTTGTGTCGTGAAAATGAAAAAAATATCTGCAATTTTTGTGAAAATGGTTATAAAATGTTTTTTTAGGCCTGTCCAGAATGTCGATAGTTCGGCATGACCGGGGTCACTGTTTTTGTGTCAAAAAATGAAAAAAAAAATCTGAGCTATTTTTGTGAAAATTGTTCTAAAATGTTTTTTTAGCCCTGTCCAAAATGTCGCTAGTTCGGCATGATCGGAGTCATTGTTTTTGGTGACAAAAATAGAAATCTGCAATTTTTGTGAAAATAGTTTTAAAATGTTTTTTTATGCCTGTCCAGAATGTCGCTAGTTCGGCATGACCGGGGTCACTGTTTTTGTGTCAAAAAATGAAGGAAAAAAATCTGAGCTATTTTTGTGAAAATTGTTCTAAAATGTTTTTTTAGGCCTGTCCAAAATGTCGCTAGTTCGGCATGATCGGAGTCATCGTTTTTGGTGACAAAAATAGAAATCTGCAATTTTTGTGAAAAAGTTTTAAAATGTTTTTTTAGGCCTGTCCAGAATGTCGCTAGTTCGGCATGACCGGGGTCACTGTTTTTGTGTCGTGAAAATGAAAAAAAAATATCTGCAATTTTTTGTGAAAATGGTTATAAAATGTTTTTTTAGGCCTGTCCAGAATGTCGATAGTTCGGCATGACCGGGGTCACTGTTTTTGTGTCAAAAAATGAAAAAAAAAAATCTGAGCTATTTTTGTGAAAATTGTTCTAAAATGTTTTTTTTAGCCCTGTCCAAAATGTCGCTAGTTCGGCATGATCGGAGTCATTGTTTTTGGTGACAAAAATAGAAATCTGCAATTTTTTGTGAAAATAGTTTTAAAATGTTTTTTTATGCCTGTCCAGAATGTCGCTAGTTCGGCATGACCGGGGTCACTGTTTTTGTGTCAAAAAATGAAGGAAAAAAAATCTGAGCTATTTTTGTGAAAATTGTTCTAAAATGTTTTTTTAGGCCTGTCCAAAATGTCGCTAGTTCGGCATGATCGGAGTCATTGTTTTTGGTGACAAAAATAGAAATCTGCAATTTTTGTGAAAATAGTTTTAAAATGTTTTTTAGGCCTGTCCAGAATGTCGCTAGTTCGGCATGACCGGGGTCACTGTTTTTGTGTCGTGAAAATGAAAAAAATATCTGCAATTTTTTGTGAAAATGGTTATAAAATGTTTTTTAGGCCTGTCCAGAATGTCGATAGTTCGGCATGACCGGGGTCACTGTTTTTGTGTCTAAAAAAATAAAAAATGAAAAATAAAAAATCTGAGCTTTTTTGTCAAAATGCATCTAAAATATTTTTTAGGCCTGTCCAAAATGTTGCTAGTTCGGCATGATTGGAGTCATTGTTTTTGGTGACAAAAATAGAAATCTGCAATTTTTGTGAAAATGGTTATAAAATGTTTTTTAGGCCTGTCCAGAATGTCGCTAGTTCGGCATGACCGGGGTCACTGTTTCTGTGTCAAAAAATGAAGGAAAAAAAATCTGAGCTATTTTTGTGAAAATTGTTCTAAAATGTTTTTTTTTAGGCCTGTCCAAAATGTTGCTAGTTCGGCATGATCGGAGTCATTGTTTTTGGTGACAAAAATAGAAATCTGCAATTTTTTGTGAAAATAGTTTTAAAATGTTTTTTTAGGCCTGTCCAGAATGTCGCTAGTTCGGTCACTGTTTTTGTGTCGTGAAAATGAAAAAAATATCTGCATTTTTTTGTGAGAATAGTTATAAAATGTTTTTTTTAGGCCTGTCCAGAATGTCGATAGTTCGGCATGACCGGGGTCACTGTTTTTGTGTCGTGAAAATGAAAAAAAAATATCTGCAATTTTTTGTGAAAATGGTTATAAAATGTTCTTTTAGGCCTGTCCAGAATGTCGATAGTTCGGCATGACCGGGGTCACTGTTTTTGTGTCAAAAAATGAAAAAAAAATCTGAGCTATTTTTGTGAAAATTGTTCTAAAATGTTTTTTTTAGGCCTGTCCAAAATGTCGCTAGTTCGTCATGATCGGAGTCATTGTTTTTGGTGACAAAAATAGAAATCTGCAATTTTTTGTGAAAATAGTTTTAAAATGTTTTTTTAGGCCTGTCCAGAATGTCGCTAGTTTGGCATGACCGGGGTCACTGTTTTTGTGTCGTGAAAATGAAAAAAAAATATCTGCAATTTTTTGTGAAAATGGTTATAAAATGTTTTTTTAGGCCTGTCCAGAATGTCGATAGTTCGGCATGACCGGGGTCACTGTTTTTGTGTCAAAAAAAAAAAAAAAAAAAAAAAAAATCGGAGCTTTTTTTGTGAAAATGGTTCTAAAATGTTTTTTTTTAGGCCTGTCCAAAATGTCGCTAGTTCGCCATGATCGGAGTCATCGTTTTTGGTGACAAAAATAGAAATCTGCAATTTTTTGTGGAAATGGTTTTAAAATGTTTTTTTAGGCCTGTCCAGAATGTCGCTAGATCGGCATGACCGATCGTGAAAATGAAAAAAAAATATCGGCATTTTTTTGTGTGAATGGTTATAAAATGTTTTTTAGGCCTGTCCAGAATGTCGATAGTTCGGCATGACCGAGGTCACTGTTTTTGTGTCTAAAAAAATAAAAAATGAAAAATAAAAAATCTGAGCTTTTTTTGTCAAAATGCATCTAAAATATTTTTTTAGGCCTGTCCAAAATGTTGCTAGTTCGGCATGATTGGAGTCATTGTTTTTGGTGACAAAAATAGAAATCTGCAATTTTTGTGAAAATAGTTTTAAAATGTTTTTTTAGGCCTGTCCAGAATGTCGATAGTTCGGCATGACCGGGGTCACTGTTTCTGTGTCAAAAAATGAAGGAAAAAAAATCTGAGCTATTTTTGTGAAAATTGTTCTAAAATGTTTTTTTTTAGGCCTGTCCAAAATGTTGCTAGTTCGGCATGATCGGAGTCATTGTTTTTGGTGACAAAAATAGAAATCTGCAATTTTTGTGAAAATAGTTTTAAAATGTTTTTTAGGCCTGTCCAGAATGTCGCTAGTTCGGTCACTGTTTTTGTGTCGTGAAAATGAAAAAAAATATCTGCATTTTTTGTGAGAATAGTTATAAAATGTTTTTTTAGGCCTGTCCAGAATGTCGATAGTTCGGCATGACCGGGGTCACTGTTTTTGTGTCGTGAAAATGAAAAAAAATATCTGCAATTTTTGTGAAAATGGTTATAAAATGTTCTTTTAGGCCTGTCCAGAATGTCGATAGTTCGGCATGACCGGGGTCACTGTTTTTGTGTCAAAAAATGAAAAAAAAATCTGAGCTATTTTTGTGAAAATTGTTCTAAAATGTTTTTTTAGGCCTGTCCAAAATGTCGCTAGTTCGTCATGATTGGAGTCATTGTTTTTGGTGACAAAAATAGAAATCTGCAATTTTTTGTGAAAATAGTTTTAAAATGTTTTTTAGGCCTGTCCAGAATGTCGCTAGTTCGGTCACTGTTTTTGTGTCGTGAAAATGAAAAAAAATATCTGCATTTTTTTGTGAGAATAGTTATAAAATGTTTTTTTTAGGCCTGTCCAGAATGTCGATAGTTCGGCATGACCGGGTCACTGTTTTTGTGTCGTGAAAATGAAAAAAAATATCTGCAATTTTTTGTGAAAATGGTTATAAAATGTTCTTTTAGGCCTGTCCAGAATGTCGATAGTTCGGCATGACCGGGGTCACTGTTTTTGTGTCAAAAAATGAAAAAAAAATCTGAGCTATTTTTGTGAAAATTGTTCTAAAATGTTTTTTTAGGCTTGTCCAAAATGTCGCTAGTTCGGCATGATTGGAGTCATTGTTTTTGGTGACAAAAATAGAAATCTGCAATTTTTGTGAAAATAGTTTTAAAATGTTTTTTAGGCCTGTCCAGAATGTCGCTAGTTCGGCATGACCGGGGTCACTGTTTTTGTGTCGTGAAAATGAAAAAAAATATCTGCAATTTTTTGTGAAAATGGTTATAAAATGTTCTTTTAGGCCTGTCCAGAATGTCGATAGTTCGGCATGACCGGGGTCACTGTTTTTGTGTCAAAAAATGAAAAAAAAATCTGAGCTATTTTTGTGAAAATTGTTCTAAAATGTTTTTTTAGGCCTGTCCAAAATGTCGCTAGTTCGGCATGATCGGAGTCATTGTTTTTGGTGACAAAAATCGAAATCTGCAATTTTTGTGAAAATAGTTTTAAAATGTTTTTTAGGCCTGTCCAGAATGTCGCTAGTTCGGCATGACCGGGTCACTGTTTTTGTGTCGTGAAAATGAAAAAAAATATCTGCAATTTTTTGTGAAAATGGTTATAAAATGTTTTTTTAGGCCTGTCCAGAATGTCGATAGTTCGGCATGACCGGGGTCACTGTTTTTGTGTCAAAAAATGAAAAAAAAAATCAGAGCTATTTTTGTGAAAATTGTTCTAAAATGTTTTTTTTAGGCCTGTCCAAAATGACGCTAGTTCGGCATGATCGGAGTCATTGTTTTTGGTGACAAAATAGAAATCTGCAATTTTTTGTGAAAAAAGTTTTCAAATGCTTTTTTTAGGCCTGTCCAGAATGTCGATAGTTTGGCATGACCGGGGTCACTGTATTTGTGTCAAAAAATGAAAAAAAAAATCAGAGCTATTTTTGTGAAAATTGTTCTAAAATGTTTTTTTTAGGCCTGTCCAAAATGTCGCTAGTTCGGTATGATCAGAGTCATTGTTTTTGGTGACAAAAATAGAAATCTGCAATTTTTGTGAAAAAGTTTTAAAATGTTTTTTAGGCCTGTCCAGAATGTCGCTAGTTCGGCATGACCGGGGTCACTGTTTTTGTGTCGTGAAAATGAAAAAAAAATATCTGCAATTTTTTGTGAAAATGGTTATAAAATGTTTTTTTAGGCCTGTCCAGAATATCGATAGTTCGGCATGACCGGGGTCACTGTTTTTGTGTCAAAAAAAATAAAAAATGAAAAATAAAAAATCTGAGCTTTTTTGTGAAAATGGTTCTAAAATGTTTTTTTTTAGGCCTGTCCAAAATGTCGCTAGTTCGGCATGATCGGAGTCATCGTTTTTGGTGACAAAAATAGAAATCTGCAATTTTTTGTGAAAAAAGTTTTAAAATGTTTTTTTAGGCCTGTCCAGAATGTCGCTAGTTCGGCATGACCGGGGTCACTGTTTTTGTGTCGTGAAAATGAAAAAAAAATATCTGCAATTTTTTGTGAAAATGGTTATAAAATGTTTTTTTAGGCCTGTCCAGAATGTCGATAGTTCGGCATGACCGGGGTCACTGTTTTTGTGTCAAAAATAGAAATCTGCAATTTTTTGTGGAAATGGTTTTAAAATGTTTTTTTAGGCCTGTCCAGAATGTCGCTAGATCGGCATGACCCGGGTCACTGTTTTTGTGTCGTGAAAATGAAAAAAAAATATCTGCATTTTTTTGTGTGAATGGTTATAAAATGTTTTTTAGGCCTGTCCAGAATGTCGATAGTTCGGCATGACCGGGGTCACTGTTTTTGTGTCTAAAAAATAAAAATGAAAAATAAAAAATCTGAGCTTTTTTGTGAAAATGGTTCTAAAATGTTTTTTTTAGGCCTGTCCAAAATGTCGCTAGTTCGGCATGACCGGGGTCACTGTTTTTGTGTCGTGAAAATGAAAAAAATATCTGCAATTTTTTGTGAAAATGGTTATAAAATGTTTTTTTAGGCCTGTCCAGAATGTCGATAGTTCGGCATGACCGGGGTCACTGTTTTTGTGTCAAAAATAGAAATCTGCAATTTTTTGTGGAAATGGTTTTAAAATGTTTTTTTAGGCCTGTCCAGAATGTCGCTAGATCGGCATGACCCGGGTCACTGTTTTTGTGTCGTGAAAATGAAAAAAAAATATCAGAGCTATTTTTGTGAAAATTGTTCTAAAATGTTTTTTTTAGGCCTGTCCAAAATGACGCTAGTTCGGCATGATCGGAGTCATTGTTTTTGGTGACAAAAATAGAAATCTGCAATTTTTGGTGAAAAAAGTTTTCAAATGTTTTTTTTAGGCCTGTCCAGAATGTCGATAGTTCGGCATGACCGGGGTCACTGTATTTGTGTCAAAAAATGAAAAAAAAAAATCAGAGCTATTTTTGTGAAAATTGTTCTAAAATGTTTTTTTAGGCCTGTCCAAAATGTCGCTAGTTCGGTATGATCAGAGTCATTGTTTTTGGTGACAAAATAGAAATCTGCAATTTTTTGTGAAAAAAGTTTTAAAATGTTTTTTTAGGCCTGTCCAGAATGTCGCTAGTTCGGCATGACCGGGGTCACTGTTTTTGTGTCGTGAAAATGAAAAAAATATCTGCAATTTTTGTGAAAATGGTTATAAAATGTTTTTTAGGCCTGTCCAGAATATCGATAGTTCGGCATGACCGGGGTCACTGTTTTTGTGTCAAAAAAAATAAAAAATGAAAAATAAAAAATCGGAGCTTTTTTTGTGAAAATGGTTCTAAAATGTTTTTTTTTAGGCCTGTCCAAAATGTCGCTAGTTCGGCATGATCGGAGTCATCGTTTTTGGTGACAAAAATAGAAATCTGCAATTTTTTGTGAAAAAAGTTTTAAAATGTTTTTTTTAGGCCTGTCCAGAATGTCGCTAGTTCGGCATGACCGGTCACTGTTTTTGTGTCAAAAATAGAAATCTGCAATTTTTTGTGGAAATGGTTTTAAAATGTTTTTTTAGGCCTGTCCAGAATGTCGCTAGATCGGCATGACCCGGGTCACTGTTTTTGTGTCGTGAAAATGAAAAAAAAATATCTGCATTTTTTTTGTGTGAATGGTTATAAAATGTTTTTTTAGGCCTGTCCAGAATGTCGATAGTTCGGCATGACCGGGGTCACTGTTTTTGTGTCAAAAAAAAAAAAAATATCTGCAATTTTTTGTGAAAATGGTTATAAAATGTTTTTTAGGCCTGTCCAGAATGTCGATAGTTCGGCATGATCGGCGTCATTGTTTTTGGTGACAAAAATAGAAATCTGCAATTTTTGTGAAAATAGTTTTAAAATGTTTTTTAGGCCTGTCCAGAATGTCGCTAGTTCGGCATGACCGGGGTCACTGTTTTTGTGTCAAAAAAATAAAAAATAAATATCTGCAATTTTTTGTGAAAATGGTTATAAAATGTTTTTTAGGCCTGTCCAGAATGTCGATAGTTCGGCATGACCGGAGTCATCGTTTTTGGTGACAAAAATAGAAATCTGCAATTTTTGTGAAAATAGTTTTAAAATGTTTTTTTAGGCCTGTCCAGAATGTCGCTAGTTCGGCATGACCGGGGTCACTGTTTTTGTGTCAAAAAATAAAAAATAAATATCTGCAATTTTTGTGAAAATGGTTATAAAATGTTTTTTTAGGCCTGTCCAGAATGTCGATAGTTCGGCATGACCGAGTCATCGTTTTTGGTGACAAAAATAGAAATCTGCAATTTTTGTGGAAATGGTTTTAAAATGTTTTTTTAGGCCTGTCCAGAATGTCGCTAGATCGGCATGACCGGGGTCACTGTTTTTGTGTCGTGAAAATGAAAAAAAAATATCTGCAATTTTTTGTGAAAATTGTTATAAAATGTTTTTTTAGGCCTGTCCAAAATGTCGCTAGTTCGCCATGATCGGAGTCATCGTTTTTGGTGACAAAAATAGAAATCTGCAATTTTTTGTGGAAATGGTTTTAAAATGTTTTTTTAGGCCTGTCCAGAATGTCGCTAGATCGGCATGACCGGGGTCACTGTTTTTGTGTCGTGAAAATGAAAAAAAAATATCGGCATTTTTTTTGTGTGAATGGTTATAAAATGTTTTTTTAGGCCTGTCCAGAATGTCGATAGTTCGGCATGACCGAGGTCACTGTTTTTGTGTCTAAAAAATTAAAAATTAAAAATTAAAAATCTGAGCTTTTTTGTCAAAATGCATCTAAAATATTTTTTTAGGCCTGTCCAAAATGTTGCTAGTTCGGCATGATTGGAGTCATTGTTTTTGGTGACAAAAATAGAAATCTGCAATTTTTGTGAAAATAGTTTTAAAATGTTTTTTTAGTCCTGTCCAGAATGTCGCTAGTTCGGCATGACCGGGGTCACTGTTTTTGTGTCGTGAAAATGAAAAAAATATCTGCAATTTTTTGTGAAAATGGTTATAAAATGTTTTTTAGGCCTGTCCAGAATGTCGATAGTTCGGCATGACCGGAGTCACTGTTTCTGTGTCAAAAAATGAAGGAAAAAAATCTGAGCTATTTTTGTGAAAATTGTTCTAAAATGTTTTTTTTAGGCCTGTCCAAAATGTCGCTAGTTCGGCATGATCGGAGTCATTGTTTTTGGTGACAAAAATAGAAATCTGCAATTTTTGTGAAAATAGTTTTAAAATGTTTTTTTAGGCCTGTCCAGAATGGCGCTAGTTCGGCCGGGGTCACTGTTTTTGTGTCGTGAAAATGAAAAAAAATATCTGCATTTTTTTGTGAGAATTGTTATAAAATGTTTTTTAGGCCTGTCCAGAATGTCGATAGTTCGGCATGACCGGGGTCACTGTTTTTGTGTCAAAAAATGAAAAAAAAATCTGAGCTATTTTTGTGAAAATTGTTCTAAAATGTTTTTTTAGGCCTGTCCAAAATGTCGCTAGTTCGGCATGATCGGAGTCATTGTTTTTGGTGACAAAAATAGAAATCTGCAATTTTTGTGAAAATAGTTTTAAAATGTTTTTTAGGCCTGTCCAGAATGTCGCTAGTTCGGCATGACCGGGGTCACTGTTTTTGTGTCGTGAAAATGAAAAAAATATCTGCAATTTTTGTGAAAATGGTTATAAAATGTTTTTTTAGGCCTATTCAGAATGTCGATAGTTCGGCATGACCGGGGTCACTGTTTTTGTGTCAAAAAATGAAAAAAAAATATCTGCAATTTTTTGTGAAAATGGTTATAAAATGTTTTTTAGGCCTGTCCAGAATGTCGATAGTTCGGCATGACCGGGTCACTGTTTTTGGTGACAAAAATAGAAATCTGCAATTTTTGTGAAAATAGTTTTAAAATGTTTTTTTAGGCCTGTCCAGAATGTCGATAGTTCGGCATGACCGGGGTCACTGTTTTTGGTGACAAAAATAGAAATCTGCAATTTTTTGTGAAAATAGTTTTAAAATGTTTTTTTAGGCCTGTCCAGAATGTCGCTAGTTCGGCCGGGGTCACTGTTTTTGTGTCGTGAAAATGAAAAAAAATATCTGCATTTTTTTGTGAGAATTGTTATAAAATGTTTTTTAGGCCTGTCCAGAATGTCGATAGTTCGGCATGACCGGGGTCACTGTTTTTGTGTCAAAAAATGAAAAAAAAATCTGAGCTATTTTTGTGAAAATTGTTCTAAAATGTTTTTTTAGGCCTGTCCAAAATGTCGCTAGTTCGGCATGATCGGAGTCATTGTTTTTGGTGACAAAAATAGAAATCTGCAATTTTTTGTGAAAATAGTTTTAAAATGTTTTTTTAGGCCTGTCCAGAATGTCGCTAGTTCGGCATGACCGGGGTCACTGTTTTTGTGTCGTGAAAATGAAAAAAAATATCTGCAATTTTTGTGAAAATGGTTATAAAATGTTTTTTTAGGCCTATTCAGAATGTCGATAGTTCGGCATGACCGGGGTCACTGTTTTTGTGTCAAAAAATGAAAAAAAAATATCTGCAATTTTTTGTGAAAATGGTTATAAAATGTTTTTTTAGGCCTGTCCAGAATGTCGATAGTTCGGCATGACCGGGGTCACTGTTTTTGGTGACAAAAATAGAAATCTGCAATTTTTTGTGAAAATAGTTTTAAAATGTTTTTTTAGGCCTGTCCAGAATGTCGCTAGTTCGGCATGACTGGGGTCACTGTTTTTGTGTCGTGAAAATGAAAAAAATATCTGCAATTTTTTGTGAAAATGGTTATAAAATGTTTTTTAGGCCTGTCCAGAATGTCGATAGTTCGGCATGACCGGGGTCACTGTTTTTGTGTCAAAAAATGAAAAAAAAATCTGAGCTATTTTTGTGAAAATTGTTCTAAAATGTTTTTTTAGCCCTGTCCAAAATGTCGCTAGTTCGGCATGATCGGAGTCATTGTTTTTGGTGACAAAAATAGAAATCTGCAATTTTTGTGAAAATAGTTTTAAAATGTTTTTTAGGCCTGTCCAGAATGTCGCTAGTTCGGCATGACTGGGGTCACTGTTTTTGTGTCGTGAAAATGAAAAAAAATATCTGCATTTTTTTGTGAGAATTGTTATAAAATGTTTTTTTAGGCCTGTCCAGAATGTCGATAGTTCGGCATGACCGGGGTCACTGTTTTTGTGTCAAAAAATGAAAAAAAAAATCTGAGCTATTTTTGTGAAAATTGTTCTAAAATGTTTTTTTTAGGCCTGTCCAAAATGTCGCTAGTTCGGCATGATCGGAGTCATTGTTTTTGGTGACAAAAATAGAAATCTGCAATTTTTTGTGAAAATAGTTTTAAAATGTTTTTAGGCCTGTCCAGAATGTCGCTAGTTCGGCATGACCGGGGTCACTGTTTTTGTGTCGTGAAAATGAAAAAAAAATATCTGCAATTTTTTGTGAAAATGGTTATAAAATGTTTTTTTAGGCCTATTCAGAATGTCGATAGTTCGGCATGACCGGGGTCACTGTTTTTGTGTCAAAAAATGAAAAAAAAATATCTGCAATTTTTTGTGAAAATGGTTATAAAATGTTTTTTTAGGCCTGTCCAAAATGTCGATAGTTCGGCATGACCGGGGTCACTGTTTTTGGTGACAAAAATAGAAATCTGCAATTTTTGTGAAAATAGTTTTAAAATGTTTTTTTAGGCCTGTCCAGAATGTCGATAGTTCGGCATGACCGGGGTCACTGTTTTTGGTGACAAAAATAGAAATCTGCAATTTTTTGTGAAAATAGTTTTAAAATGTTTTTTTAGGCCTGTCCAGAATGTCGCTAGTTCGGCCGGGGTCACTGTTTTTGTGTCGTGAAAATGAAAAAAAAATATCTGCATTTTTTGTGAGAATTGTTATAAAATGTTTTTTAGGCCTGTCCAGAATGTCGATAGTTCGGCATGACCGGGGTCACTGTTTTTGTGTCAAAAAATGAAAAAAAAAATCTGAGCTATTTTTGTGAAAATTGTTCTAAAATGTTTTTTTTAGGCCTGTCCAAAATGTCGCTAGTTCGGCATGATCGGAGTCATTGTTTTTGGTGACAAAAATAGAAATCTGCAATTTTTGTGAAAATAGTTTTAAAATGTTTTTTAGGCCTGTCCAGAATGTCGCTAGTTCGGCATGACCGGGGTCACTGTTTTTGTGTCGTGAAAATGAAAAAAAATATCTGCAATTTTTTGTGAAAATGGTTATAAAATGTTTTTTAGGCCTATTCAGAATGTCGATAGTTCGGCATGACCGGGGTCACTGTTTTTGTGTCAAAAAATGAAAAAAATATCTGCAATTTTTGTGAAAATGGTTATAAAATGTTTTTTAGGCCTGTCCAGAATGTCGATAGTTCGGCATGACCGGAGTCACTGTTTTTGGTGACAAAAATAGAAATCTGCAATTTTTGTGAAAATAGTTTTAAAATGTTTTTTTAGGCCTGTCCAGAATGTCGCTAGTTCGGCATGACTGGGGTCACTGTTTTTGTGTCGTGAAAATGAAAAAAAATATCTGCAATTTTTTGTGAAAATGGTTATAAAATGTTTTTTTAGGCCTGTCCAGAATGTCGATAGTTCGGCATGACCGGGGTCACTGTTTTTGTGTCAAAAATGAAAAAAAAATCTGAGCTATTTTTGTGAAAATTGTTCTAAAATGTTTTTTTAGCCCTGTCCAAAATGTCGCTAGTTCGGCATGATCGGAGTCATTGTTTTTGGTGACAAAAATAGAAATCTGCAATTTTTGTGAAAATAGTTTTAAAATGTTTTTTAGGCCTGTCCAGAATGTCGCTAGTTCGGCATGACTGGGGTCACTGTTTTTGTGTCGTGAAAATGAAAAAAAATATCTGCATTTTTTTGTGAGAATTGTTATAAAATGTTTTTAGGCCTGTCCAGAATGTCGATAGTTCGGCATGACCGGGGTCACTGTTTTTGTGTCAAAAAATGAAAAAAAAAAATCTGAGCTATTTTTGTGAAAATTGTTCTAAAATGTTTTTTTTAGGCCTGTCCAAATGTCGCTAGTTCGGCATGATCGGAGTCATTGTTTTTGGTGACAAAAATAGAAATCTGCAATTTTTGTGAAAATAGTTTTAAAATGTTTTTTAGGCCTGTCCAGAATGTCGCTAGTTCGGCATGACTGGGGTCACTGTTTTTGTGTCGTGAAAATGAAAAAAAAATATCTGCAATTTTTTGTGAAAATGGTTATAAAATGTTTTTTTAGGCCTGTCCAGAATGTCGATAGTTCGGCATGACCGGGGTCACTGTTTTTGTGTCAAAAATGAAGAAAAAAAATCTGAGCTATTTTTGTGAAAATTATTCTAAAATGTTTTTTTAGCCCTGTCCAAAATGTCGCTAGTTCGGCATGATCGGAGTCATTGTTTTTGGTGACAAAAATAGAAATCTGCAATTTTTGTGAAAATAGTTTTAAAATGTTTTTTAGGCCTGTCCAGAATGTCGCTAGTTCGGCATGACCGGGGTCACTGTTTTTGTGTCAAAAAAATAAAAAATAAATATCTGCAATTTTTTGTGAAAATGGTTATAAAATGTTTTTTAGGCCTGTCCAGAATGTCGATAGTTCGGCATGACCGGGGTCACTGTTTTTGTGTCAAAAATGAAGGAAAAAAATCTGAGCTATTTTTGTGAAAATTGTTCTAAAATGTTTTTTTTAGGCCTGTCCAAAATGTCGCTAGTTCGGCATGATCGGAGTCATTGTTTTTGGTGACAAAAATAGAAATCTGCAATTTTTGTGAAAATAGTTTTAAAATGTTTTTTAGGCCTGTCCAGAATGTCGCTAGTTCGGCCGGGGTCACTGTTTTTGTGTCGTGAAAATGAAAAAAAATATCTGCATTTTTTTGTGAGAATTGTTATAAAATGTTTTTTAGGCCTGTCCAGAATGTCGATAGTTCGGCATGACCGGGGTCACTGTTTTTGTGTCAAAAAATGAAAAAAAAAATCTGAGCTATTTTTGTGAAAATTGTTCTAAAATGTTTTTTTAGGCCTGTCCAAAATGTCGCTAGTTCGGCATGATCGGAGTCATTGTTTTTGGTGACAAAAATAGAAATCTGCAATTTTTTGTGAAAATAGTTTTAAAATGTTTTTTTAGGCCTGTCCAGAATGTCGCTAGTTCGGCATGACCGGGGTCACTGTTTTTGTGTCGTGAAAATGAAAAAAAAATATCTGCAATTTTTTGTGAAAATGGTTATAAAATGTTTTTTTAGGCCTATTCAGAATGTCGATAGTTCGGCATGACCGGGGTCACTGTTTTTGTGTCAAAAAATGAAAAAAAAATATCTGCAATTTTTTGTGAAAATGGTTATAAAATGTTTTTTAGGCCTGTCCAGAATGTCGATAGTTCGGCATGACCGGGGTCACTGTTTTTGGTGACAAAAATAGAAATCTGCAATTTTTTGTGAAAATAGTTTTAAAATGTTTTTTAGGCCTGTCCAGAATGTCGCTAGTTCGGCATGACTGGGGTCACTGTTTTTGTGTCGTGAAAATGAAAAAAAATATCTGCAATTTTTGTGAAAATGGTTATAAAATGTTTTTTTAGGCCTGTCCAGAATGTCGATAGTTCGGCATGACCGGGGTCACTGTTTTTGTGTCAAAAATGAAAAAAAAAATCTGAGCTATTTTTGTGAAAATTGTTCTAAAATGTTTTTTTTAGCCCTGTCCAAAATGTCGCTAGTTCGGCATGATCGGAGTCATTGTTTTTGGTGACAAAAATAGAAATCTGCAATTTTTGTGAAAATAGTTTTAAAATGTTTTTTAGGCCTGTCCAGAATGTCGCTAGTTCGGCATGACTGGGGTCACTGTTTTTGTGTCGTGAAAATGAAAAAAAAATATCTGCATTTTTTTGTGAGAATTGTTATAAAATGTTTTTTTAGGCCTGTCCAGAATGTCGATAGTTCGGCATGACCGGGGTCACTGTTTTTGTGTCAAAAAATGAAAAAAAAAAATCTGAGCTATTTTTGTGAAAATTGTTCTAAAATGTTTTTTTTAGGCCTGTCCAAATGTCGCTAGTTCGGCATGATCGGAGTCATTGTTTTTGGTGACAAAAATAGAAATCTGCAATTTTTTGTGAAAATAGTTTTAAAATGTTTTTTTAGGCCTGTCCAGAATGTCGCTAGTTCGGCATGACTGGGGTCACTGTTTTTGTGTCGTGAAAATGAAAAAAAATATCTGCAATTTTTTGTGAAAATGGTTATAAAATGTTTTTTAGGCCTGTCCAGAATGTCGATAGTTCGGCATGACCGGGGTCACTGTTTTTGTGTCAAAAAATGAAGAAAAAAAATCTGAGCTATTTTTGTGAAAATTATTCTAAAATGTTTTTTTAGCCCTGTCCAAAATGTCGCTAGTTCGGCATGATCGGAGTCATTGTTTTTGGTGACAAAAATAGAAATCTGCAATTTTTTGTGAAAATAGTTTTAAAATGTTTTTTAGGCCTGTCCAGAATGTCGCTAGTTCGGCATGACCGGGGTCACTGTTTTTGTGTCAAAAAATAAAAAATAAATATCTGCAATTTTTGTGAAAATGGTTATAAAATGTTTTTTTAGGCCTGTCCAGAATGTCGATAGTTCGGCATGACCGGGGTCACTGTTTTTGTGTCAAAAATGAAGGAAAAAAATCTGAGCTATTTTTGTGAAAATTGTTCTAAAATGTTTTTTTAGGCCTGTCCAAAATGTCGCTAGTTCGGCATGATCGGAGTCATTGTTTTTGGTGACAAAAATAGAAATCTGCAATTTTTTGTGAAAATAGTTTTAAAATGTTTTTTAGGCCTGTCCAGAATGTCGCTAGTTCGGCATGACCGGGGTCACTGTTTTTGTGTCGTGAAAATGAAAAAAAAATATCTGCAATTTTTTGTGAAAATGGTTATAAAATGTTTTTTAGGCCTGTCCAGAATGTCGCAAGTTCGGCATGACCGGGGTCACTGTTTTTGTGTCGTGAAAATGAAAAAAAAATATCTGCAATTTTTTGTGAAAATGGTTATAAAATGTTTTTTTAGGCCTGTCCAGAATGTCGATAGTTCGGCATGACCGGGGTCACTATTTTTGTGTCAAAAAATGAAAAAAAAAAATCTGAGCTATTTTTGTGAAAATTGTTCTAAAATGTTTTTTTTAGGCCTGTCCAAATGTCGCTAGTTCGGCATGATCGGAGTCATTGTTTTTGGTGACAAAAATAGAAATCTGCAATTTTTTGTGAAAATAGTTTTAAAATGTTTTTTTAGGCCTGTCCAGAATGTCGCTAGTTCGGCATGACTGGGGTCACTGTTTTTGTGTCGTGAAAATGAAAAAAAAATATCTGCATTTTTTTGTGAGAATTGTTATAAAATGTTTTTTTAGGCCTGTCCAGAATGTCGATAGTTCGGCATGACCGGGGTCACTGTTTTTGTGTCAAAAATGAAAAAAAAATCTGAGCTATTTTTGTGAAAATTGTTCTAAAATGTTTTTTTAGGCCTGTCCAAATGTCGCTAGTTCGGCATGATCGGAGTCATTGTTTTTGGTGACAAAAATAGAAATCTGCAATTTTTGTGAAAATAGTTTTAAAATGTTTTTTAGGCCTGTCCAGAATGTCGCTAGTTCGGCATGACTGGGGTCACTGTTTTTGTGTCGTGAAAATGAAAAAAAAATATCTGCAATTTTTTGTGAAAATGGTTATAAAATGTTTTTTTAGGCCTGTCCAGAATGTCGATAGTTCGGCATGACCGGTGTCACTGTTTTTGTGTCAAAAAATGAAAAAAAAAAATCTGAGCTATTTTTGTGAAAATTATTCTAAAATGTTTTTTTTAGGCCTGTCCAAAATGTCGCTAGTTCGGCATGATCGGAGTCATTGTTTTTGGTGACAAAAATAGAAATCTGCAATTTTTTGTGAAAATAGTTTTAAAATGTTTTTTTAGGCCTGTCCAGAATGTCGCTAGTTCGGCATGACCGGGGTCACTGTTTTTGTGTCGTGAAAATGAAAAAAAAATATCTGCAATTTTTTGTGAAAATGGTTATAAAATGTTTTTTTAGGCCTATTCAGAATGTCGATAGTTCGGCATGACCGGGGTCACTGTTTTTGTGTCAAAAAATGAAAAAAAAATCTGAGCAATTTTTTGTGAAAATGGTTATAAAATGTTTTTTTAGGCCTGTCCAGAATGTCGATAGTTCGGCATGACCGGGGTCACTGTTTTTGGTGACAAAAATAGAAATCTGCAATTTTTTGTGAAAATAGTTTTAAAATGTTTTTTTAGGCCTGTCCAGAATGTCGCTAGTTCGGCATGACTGGGGTCACTGTTTTTGTGTCGTGAAAATGAAAAAAAATATCTGCAATTTTTTGTGAAAATGGTTATAAAATGTTTTTTTAGGCCTGTCCAGAATGTCGATAGTTCGGCATGACCGGGGTCACTGTTTTTGTGTCAAAAAATGAAAAAAAAATCTGAGCTATTTTTGTGAAAATTGTTCTAAAATGTTTTTTTTAGCCCTGTCCAAAATGTCGCTAGTTCGGCATGATCGGAGTCATTGTTTTTGGTGACAAAAATAGAAATATGCAATTTTTTGTGAAAATAGTTTTAAAATGTTTTTTTAGGCCTGTCCAGAATGTCGCTAGTTCGGCATGACCGGGGTCACTGTTTTTGTGTCAAAAAAATAAAAAATAAATATCTGCAATTTTTTGTGAAAATGGTTATAAAATGTTTTTTTAGGCCTGTCCAGAATGTCGATAGTTCGGCATGACCGGGGTCACTGTTTTTGTGTCAAAAAATGAAGGAAAAAAATCTGAGCTATTTTTGTGAAAATTGTTCTAAAATGTTTTTTTTAGGCCTGTCCAAAATGTCGCTAGTTCGGCATGATCGGAGTCATTGTTTTTGGTGACAAAAATAGAAATCTGCAATTTTTTGTGAAAATAGTTTTAAAATGTTTTTTAGGCCTGTCCAGAATGTCGCTAGTTCGGCATGACCGGGGTCACTGTTTTTGTGTCGTGAAAATGAAAAAAAATATCTGCAATTTTTTGTGAAAATGGTTATAAAATGTTTTTTAGGCCTGTCCAGAATGTCGATAGTTCGGCATGACCGGGGTCACTGTTTTTGTGTCAAAAAATGAAAAAAAAAAATCTGAGCTATTTTTGTGAAAATTGTTCTAAAATGTTTTTTTAGCCCTGTCCAGAATGTCGCTAGTTCGGCATGATTGGAGTCATTGTTTTTGGTGACAAAAATAGAAATCTGCAATTTTTTGTGAAAATAGTTTTAAAATGTTTTTTTAGGCCTGTCCAGAATGTCGCTAGTTCGGCATGACCGGGGTCACTGTTTTTGTGTCGTGAAAATGAAAAAAAATATCTGCAATTTTTTGTGAAAATGGTTATAAAATGTTTTTTTAGGCCTGTCCAGAATGTCGATAGTTCGGCGTGACCGGGGTCACTGTTTTTGTGTCAAAAAATGAAAAAAAAAAATCTGAGCTATTTTTGTGAAAATTGTTCTAAAATGTTTTTTTTAGCCCTGTCCAAAATGTCGCTAGTTCGGCTTGATCGGAGTCATTGTTTTTGGTGACAAAAATAGAAATCTGCAATTTTTGTGAAAATAGTTTTAACCTCTATGGGCTAGGTGGGACGCTAGCGTGCCACCCGTGGTGCACTCCATCAACAGCAGGTGCATTTCAAGAGCGGCAAATTTGAATCCAAATAAATGTCAAAATTCAAATTTTTCAAACATACAACTATTTTACACCCTTTGAAAGATAAACATCTCCTTAATCTAACCACGTTTTACGATTTCAAAAAGGTTTTACGGCGAAAGCATAAATTTAGAGTATGTTAGGACAGTACATTTACAAGAGTTGTGTGTAATGTTTTGTCAAGTCAAAGACAGGGTCACCAAAACCATAAAACCAGCTAAAATGATGCACTAACCTTTTACAATCTCGATCAGATGACACTCCTAGGACATTATGTTAGACAATGCATGCATTTTTAGTTCTATCAAGTTCATATTTATATCCAAAAACAGCGTTTTACTATGGCATTGATGTTGAGGAAATCGTTTCCTCCAATAACCGGCAGTCAAGTCAGCGTCACAAATTAAATAATTAAAATTAGAAAACATTGGTAAAATATTATATTGTCATTTAACCTCTATGTGACCGGCGGGACGAATTCGTCCCACCTACGTAACATCCACTGCCAGCCTGTGGCGCGATTTTCAAAATCTTCAAAATCCTATTACTTCAATTTCTCAAACATATGACTATTTTACAGCCATTTAAAGATAAGACTCTCGTTAATCTAACCACACTGTCCGATTTCAAAAAGGCTTTACAACGAAAGCAAAACATTAGATTATGTCAGCAGAGTACCAAGCCAGAAATAATCAGACACCCATTTTTCAAGCCAGCATATAATGTCACCAAAACCCAGAAGACAGCTAAATGCAGCACTCACCTTTGATGATCTTCATCAGATGACAACCCTAGGACATTATGTTATACAATACATGCATGTTTTGTTCAATCAAGTTCATATTTATATCAAAAACCAGCTTTTTACATTAGCATGTGACGTTCAGAACTAGCATACCCCCGCAAACTTACGGGGAATTCGCTAACATTTTACTAAATTACTCACGATAAACGTTCACAAAAAGCATAACAATTATTTTAAGAATTATAGATACAGACCTCCTCTATGCACTCGATATGTCCGATTTTAAAATAGCTTTTGGTGAAAGCACATTTTGCAATATTCTAAGTATATAGCCCAGGCATCACGGGCTCGCTATTTAGACACCCGGCAAGTTTAGCACTCACCATAATCATATTTACTATTATAAAAATGTCATTACCTTTTGTTGTCTTCGTCAGAATGCACACCCAGGACGTCTACTTCAATAACAAATGTTGGTTTGGTCCAAAATAATCCATCGTTATATCCGAATAGCGGCGTTTTGTTCGATGCGTTCCAGACACTATCCGAAATAGTAAAGAAGTGTCGCGCGCTTGGCGCAATTCCTGACAATAAAATTCAAAGTATTCAATTGCCGTACGTCGAAGCATGTCAACCGCTGTTTAAAATCAATTTTTACGTCATTTTTCTCGTAGAAAAGCGGTAAAATTCCGACAGGGAATCTCCTTTTCGGCAAACAGAGGAAAAAATCCCAAAGGCGGGGGCGGTCGGGGTCACGCGCATAAGCTAGTGTCTCTTGATGGGCCACTTGAGAAAGGCGATAATGTGTTTCAGCCTGGGGCTGGAATGACGACATTCTCTTTTTTCCCGGGCTATGAGAGCCTATGGACGACGTGGGAAGTGTCACGTTAGAGCAGAGATCCTTAGTAAATGATAGAGATGGCAAAGAAGTTCCAGAAATGGTCAGACAGGCCACTTCCTGTAAAGGAATCTCTCAGGTTTTGACCTGCCATTTGAGTTCTGTTATACTCACAGACACCATTCAAACAGTTTTAGAAAATTTAGGGTGTTTTCTATCCATATGTAATAAGTATATGCATATTCTAGTTACTGAGTAGGAGTGGTAACCAGATTAAATCGGGTATGTTTTTTATCCAGCCGTGTCAATGCTGCCCCCTAGCCCTAACAGGTTAAAGAATTTTAGATTTACATCTCTTGAACGCAATCAACTTGCCAGATTTAAAAATAACCTTACTGGGAAATCACTCTTTGCAATAATCTGAGCACTGCGCCCAGAAAAATACGCGTTGCGATATAGACTAGACGTCATGTTGGGGAGATCTAAAATCGAAAATACTATGTAAATAATCCATTACCTTTGATTCTCTTCATCAGATGTCACTTCCAGGTATCACAGGTCCATAACGAATGTAGTTTTGTTCAAAAAAGCTCATCATTTATGTCCAAAAATCTCCGTCTTGTTAGCACATGATCTAAGCCAGCCGGACTTCTCGTCATGAACGAGGGGAAAAAAATATATTTACGTTCGTTCAAACATGTCAAACGTTGTATAGCATGAATCATTAGGGCCTTTTTAACCAGAACATGAATAATATTCAAGGTGGACGAATGCATACTCTTTTATAACGTATTGGAACGAGGGTACCCAACATGAACTCGCGCGCCAGGTGTCTAATGGGACATCATCGTTCCATGGCTCTTGTTCGGTCAGATCTCCCTCCAGAAGACTCAAAACACTTTGTAAAGGCTGGTGACATCTAGTGGAAGCAATAGGAAGTGCCAAAATATTCCTCAGCCCCTGTGTTTTTCAATGGGATAGGTTTAAAGGTAATACAACACATCAGGTATCCACTTCCTGTCAGAAAATGTCTCAGGGTTTTGCCTGCCAAATGAGTTCTGTTATACTCACAGACACCATTCAAACAGTTTTAGAAACTTTAGAGTGTTTTCCATCCATATATAATAAGTATATGCATATTCTAGTTACTGGGTAGGATTAGTAACCAAATTAAATCGGGTACATTTTTTTTATCCAGACGTGCAAATGCTGCCCCCTAGCCCTAACAGGTTAAAATGTTTTTTTAGGCCTGTCCAGAATGTCGCTAGTTCGGCATGACCGGGGTCACTGTTTTTGTGTCAAAAAAATAAAAAATAAATATCTGCAATTTTTGGTGAAAATGGTTATAAAATGTTTTTTTAGGCCTGTCCAGAATGTCGATAGTTCGGCATGACCGGGGTCACTGTTTTTGTGTCAAAAAAAGAAGGAAAAAAAATCTGAGCTATTTTTGTGAAAATTGTTCTAAAATGTTTTTTTTAGGCCTGTCCAAAATGTCGCTAGTTCGGCATGATCGGAGTCATTGTTTTTGGTGACAAAAATAGAAATCTGCAATTTTTTGTGAAAATAGTTTTAAAATGTTTTTTAGGCCTGTCCAGAATGTCGCTAGTTCGGCATGACTGGGGTCACTGTTTTTGTGTCGTGAAAATGAAAAAAAAATATCTGCAATTTTTTGTGAAAATGGTTATAAAATGTTTTTTTAGGCCTGTCCAGAATGTCGATAGTTCGGCATGACCGGTGTCACTGTTTTTGTGTCAAAAAATGAAAAAAAAAAATCTGAGCTATTTTTGTGAAAATTATTCTAAAATGTTTTTTTTAGGCCTGTCCAAAATGTCGCTAGTTCGGCATGATCGGAGTCATTGTTTTTGGTGACAAAAATAGAAATCTGCAATTTTTTGTGAAAATAGTTTTAAAATGTTTTTTTAGGCCTGTCCAGAATGTCGCTAGTTCGGCATGACCGGGGTCACTGTTTTTGTGTCGTGAAAATGAAAAAAAATATCTGCAATTTTTTGTGAAAATGGTTATAAAATGTTTTTTAGGCCTGTCCAGAATGTCAATAGTTCGGCATGACCGGGGTCACTGTTTTTGTGTCAAAAAAATTAAAAAAGGAAAAATAAAAAATCTGAGCTTTTTTTGTGAAAATGGTTCTAAAATGTTTTTTTTTAGGCCTGTCCAAAATGTCGCTAGTTCGGCATGATCGGAGTCATTGTTTTTGGTGACAAAAATAGAAATCTGCAATTTTTTGTGAAAATAGTTTTAAAATGTTTTTTTAGGCCTGTCCAGAATGTCGCTAGTTCGGCATGACCGGGGTCACTGTTTTTGTGTCAAAAAAATAACTAAATAAATATCTGCAATTTTTTGTGAAAATGGTTATAAAATGTTTTTTTAGGCCTGTCCAGAATGTCGATAGTTCAGCATGACCGGGGTCACTGTTTTTGTGTCAAAAAAATAAGGAAAAAAAATCTGAGCTATTTTTGTGAAAATTGTTCTAAAATCTTTTTTTTAGGCCTGTCCAGAATGTCGCTAGTTAGGCATGACCGGGGTCACTGTTTTTGTGTCGTGAAAATGAAAAAAAAATAACTGCAATTTTTTGTGAAAATGGTTCTAAAATGTTTTTTTTTAGGCCTGTCCAAAATGTCGCTAGTTCGGCATGATCGGAGTCATCGTTTTTGGTGACAAAAAAAATTAAAAATGAAAAATAAAAAATCTGAGCTATTTTTTGTGGAAATGGTTATAAAATGTTTTTTTAGGCCTGTCCAGAATGTCGATAGTTCGGCATGACCGGGGTCACTGTTTTTGTGTCAAAAAAAATAAAAAATGAAAAATAAAAAATCTGAGCTTTTTTTGTGAAAATGGTTCTAAAATGTTTTTTTTTAGGCCTGTCCAAAATGTCGCTAGTTCGGAATGATCGGAGTCATTGTTTTTGGTGACAAAAATAGAAATCTGCAATTTTTTGTGAAAATAGTTTTAAAATGTTTTTTTAGGCCTGTCCAGAATGTCGCTAGTTCGGCATGACCGGGGTCACTGTTTTTGTGTCAAAAAAAAACTAAATAAATATCTGCAATTTTTTGTGAAAATGGTTCTAAAATGTTTTTTTTAGGCCTGTCCAAAATGTCGCTAGTTCGGCATGATCGGAGTCATCGTTTTTGGTGACAAAAATAGAAACTGCAATTTTTGTGGAAATGGTTATAAAATGTTTTTTAGGCCTGTCCAGAATGTCGATAGTTCGGCATGACCGGGGTCACTGTTTTTGTGTCAAAAAAATAAAAATGAAAAATAAAAAATCTGAGCTTTTTTGTGAAAATGGTTCTAAAATGTTTTTTTTAGGCCTGTCCAAAATGTCGCTAGTTCGGCATGATCGGAGTCATTGTTTTTGGTGACAAAAATAGAAATCTGCAATTTTTTGTGAAAATAGTTTTAAAATGTTTTTTAGGCCTGTCCAGAATGTCGCTAGTTCGGCATGACCGGGGTCACTGTTTTTGTGTCGTGAAAATGAAAAAAAAATATCTGCAATTTTTTGTGAAAATGGTTATAAAATGTTTTTTTAGGCCTATTCAGAATGTCGATAGTTCGGCATGACCGGGGTCACTGTTTTTGTGTCAAAAAATGAAAAAAAAATATCTGCAATTTTTTGTGAAAATGGTTATAAAATGTTTTTTTAGGCCTGTCCAGAATGTCGATAGTTCGGCATGACCGGGGTCACTGTTTTTGGTGACAAAAATAGAAATCTGCAATTTTTGTGAAAATAGTTTTAAAATGTTTTTTAGGCCTGTCCAGAATGTCGCTAGTTCGGCATGACTGGGGTCACTGTTTTTGTGTCGTGAAAATGAAAAAAAATATCTGCAATTTTTTGTGAAAATGGTTATAAAATGTTTTTTAGGCCTGTCCAGAATGTCGATAGTTCGGCATGACCGGGGTCACTGTTTTTGTGTCAAAAAATGAAAAAAAAATCTGAGCTATTTTTGTGAAAATTGTTCTAAAATGTTTTTTTAGCCCTGTCCAAAATGTCGCTAGTTCGGCATGATCGGAGTCATTGTTTTTGGTGACAAAAATAGAAATCTGCAATTTTTGTGAAAATAGTTTTAAAATGTTTTTTAGGCCTGTCCAGAATGTCGCTAGTTCGGCATGACTGGGGTCACTGTTTTTGTGTCGTGAAAATGAAAAAAAAATATCTGCATTTTTTTGTGAGAATTGTTATAAAATGTTTTTTTAGGCCTGTCCAGAATGTCGATAGTTCGGCATGACCGGGGTCACTGTTTTTGTGTCAAAAAATGAAAAAAAAAAATCTGAGCTATTTTTGTGAAAATTGTTCTAAAATGTTTTTTTAGGCCTGTCCAAATGTCGCTAGTTCGGCATGATCGGAGTCATTGTTTTTGGTGACAAAAATAGAAATCTGCAATTTTTGTGAAAATAGTTTTAAAATGTTTTTTAGGCCTGTCCAGAATGTCGCTAGTTCGGCATGACTGGGGTCACTGTTTTTGTGTCGTGAAAATGAAAAAAAATATCTGCAATTTTTTGTGAAAATGGTTATAAAATGTTTTTTTAGGCCTGTCCAGAATGTCGATAGTTCGGCATGACCGGGGTCACTGTTTTTGTGTCAAAAATGAAGAAAAAAAATCTGAGCTATTTTTGTGAAAATTATTCTAAAATGTTTTTTTAGCCCTGTCCAAAATGTCGCTAGTTCGGCATGATCGGAGTCATTGTTTTTGGTGACAAAAATAGAAATCTGCAATTTTTTGTGAAAATAGTTTTAAAATGTTTTTTAGGCCTGTCCAGAATGTCGCTAGTTCGGCATGACCGGGGTCACTGTTTTTGTGTCAAAAAAATAAAAAATAAATATCTGCAATTTTTGTGAAAATGGTTATAAAATGTTTTTTTAGGCCTGTCCAGAATGTCGATAGTTCGGCATGACCGGGGTCACTGTTTTTGTGTCAAAAAATGAAGGAAAAAAATCTGAGCTATTTTTGTGAAAATTGTTCTAAAATGTTTTTTTAGGCCTGTCCAAAATGTCGCTAGTTCGGCATGATCGGAGTCATTGTTTTTGGTGACAAAAATAGAAATCTGCAATTTTTGTGAAAATAGTTTTAAAATGTTTTTTAGGCCTGTCCAGAATGTCGCTAGTTCGGCATGACCGGGGTCACTGTTTTTGTGTCGTGAAAATGAAAAAAAAATATCTGCAATTTTTGTGAAAATGGTTATAAAATGTTTTTTTAGGCCTGTCCAGAATGTCGCAAGTTCGGCATGACCGGGGTCACTGTTTTTGTGTCGTGAAAATGAAAAAAAATATCTGCAATTTTTTGTGAAAATGGTTATAAAATGTTTTTTAGGCCTGTCCAGAATGTCGATAGTTCGGCATGACCGGGGTCACTATTTTTGTGTCAAAAAATGAAAAAAAAAATCTGAGCTATTTTTGTGAAAATTGTTCTAAAATGTTTTTTTAGGCCTGTCCAAATGTCGCTAGTTCGGCATGATCGGAGTCATTGTTTTTGGTGACAAAAATAGAAATCTGCAATTTTTGTGAAAATAGTTTTAAAATGTTTTTTTAGGCCTGTCCAGAATGTCGCTAGTTCGGCATGACTGGGGTCACTGTTTTTGTGTCGTGAAAATGAAAAAAAATATCTGCATTTTTTGTGAGAATTGTTATAAAATGTTTTTTTAGGCCTGTCCAGAATGTCGATAGTTCGGCATGACCGGGGTCACTGTTTTTGTGTCAAAAAATGAAAAAAAAAAATCTGAGCTATTTTTGTGAAAATTGTTCTAAAATGTTTTTTTTAGGCCTGTCCAAATGTCGCTAGTTCGGCATGATCGGAGTCATTGTTTTTGGTGACAAAAATAGAAATCTGCAATTTTTTGTGAAAATAGTTTTAAAATGTTTTTTTAGGCCTGTCCAGAATGTCGCTAGTTCGGCATGACTGGGGTCACTGTTTTTGTGTCGTGAAAATGAAAAAAAATATCTGCAATTTTTTGTGAAAATGGTTATAAAATGTTTTTTAGGCCTGTCCAGAATGTCGATAGTTCGGCATGACCGGTGTCACTGTTTTTGTGTCAAAAAATGAAAAAAAAAAATCTGAGCTATTTTTGTGAAAATTATTCTAAAATGTTTTTTTTAGGCCTGTCCAAAATGTCGCTAGTTCGGCATGATCGGAGTCATTGTTTTTGGTGACAAAAATAGAAATCTGCAATTTTTGTGAAAATAGTTTTAAAATGTTTTTTAGGCCTGTCCAGAATGTCGCTAGTTCGGCATGACCGGGGTCACTGTTTTTGTGTCGTGAAAATGAAAAAAAATATCTGCAATTTTTGTGAAAATGGTTATAAAATGTTTTTTAGGCCTATTCAGAATGTCGATAGTTCGGCATGACCGGGGTCACTGTTTTTGTGTCAAAAAATGAAAAAAAATCTGAGCAATTTTTGTGAAAATGGTTATAAAATGTTTTTTAGGCCTGTCCAGAATGTCGATAGTTCGGCATGACCGGGGTCACTGTTTTTGGTGACAAAAATAGAAATCTGCAATTTTTTGTGAAAATAGTTTTAAAATGTTTTTTTAGGCCTGTCCAGAATGTCGCTAGTTCGGCATGACTGGGGTCACTGTTTTTGTGTCGTGAAAATGAAAAAAATATCTGCAATTTTTGTGAAAATGGTTATAAAATGTTTTTTAGGCCTGTCCAGAATGTCGATAGTTCGGCATGACCGGGGTCACTGTTTTTGTGTCAAAAATGAAAAAAAAATCTGAGCTATTTTTGTGAAAATTGTTCTAAAATGTTTTTTTAGCCCTGTCCAAAATGTCGCTAGTTCGGCATGATCGGAGTCATTGTTTTTGGTGACAAAAATAGAAATATGCAATTTTTGTGAAAATAGTTTTAAAATGTTTTTTAGGCCTGTCCAGAATGTCGCTAGTTCGGCATGACCGGGGTCACTGTTTTTGTGTCAAAAAATAAAAAATAAATATCTGCAATTTTTGTGAAAATGGTTATAAAATGTTTTTTTAGGCCTGTCCAGAATGTCGCTAGTTCGGCATGACCGGGGTCACTGTTTTTGTGTCAAAAAATGAAGGAAAAAAATCTGAGCTATTTTTGTGAAAATTGTTCTAAAATGTTTTTTTTAGGCCTGTCCAAAATGTCGCTAGTTCGGCATGATCGGAGTCATTGTTTTTGGTGACAAAAATAGAAATCTGCAATTTTTGTGAAAATAGTTTTAAAATGTTTTTTAGGCCTGTCCAGAATGTCGCTAGTTCAGCATGACCGGGGTCACTGTTTTTGTGTCGTGAAAATGAAAAAAAAATATCTGCAATTTTTGTGAAAATGGTTATAAAATGTTTTTTTAGGCCTGTCCAGAATGTCGATAGTTCGGCATGACCGGGGTCACTGTTTTTGTGTCAAAAAATGAAAAAAAAAAATCTGAGCTATTTTTGTGAAAATTGTTCTAAAATGTTTTTTTAGCCCTGTCCAAAATGTCGCTAGTTCGGCATGATTGGAGTCATTGTTTTTGGTGACAAAAATAGAAATCTGCAATTTTTGTGAAAATAGTTTTAAAATGTTTTTTTAGGCCTGTCCAGAATGTCGCTAGTTCGGCATGACCGGGGTCACTGTTTTTGTGTCGTGAAAATGAAAAAAAAATATCTGCAATTTTTTGTGAAAATGGTTATAAAATGTTTTTTTAGGCCTGTCCAGAATGTCGATAGTTCGGCGTGACCGGGGTCACTGTTTTTGTGTCAAAAAATGAAAAAAAAAAATCTGAGCTATTTTTGTGAAAATTGTTCTAAAATGTTTTTTTTAGCCCTGTCCAAAATGTCGCTAGTTCGGCTTGATCGGAGTCATTGTTTTTGGTGACAAAAATAGAAATCTGCAATTTTTTGTGAAAATAGTTTTAACCTCTATGGGCTAGGTGGGACGCTAGCGTGCCACCCGTGGTGCACTCCATCAACAGCAGGTGCATTTCAAGAGCGGCAAATTTGAATCCAAATAAATGTCAAAATTCAAATTTTTCAAACATACAACTATTTTACACCCTTTGAAAGATAAACATCTCCTTAATCTAACCACGTTTTACGATTTCAAAAAGGTTTTACGGCGAAAGCATAAATTTAGAGTATGTTAGGACAGTACATTTACAAGAGTTGTGTGTAATGTTTTGTCAAGTCAAAGACAGGGTCACCAAAACCATAAAACCAGCTAAAATGATGCACTAACCTTTTACAATCTCGATCAGATGACACTCCTAGGACATTATGTTAGACAATGCATGCATTTTTAGTTCTATCAAGTTCATATTTATATCCAAAAACAGCGTTTTACTATGGCATTGATGTTGAGGAAATCGTTTCCCTCCAATAACCGGCAGTCAAGTCAGCGTCACAAATTAAATAATTAAAATTAGAAAACATTGGTAAAATATTATATTGTCATTTAACCTCTATGTGACCGGCGGGACGAATTCGTCCCACCTACGTAACATCCACTGCCAGCCTGTGGCGCGATTTTCAAAATCTTCAAAATCCTATTACTTCAATTTCTCAAACATATGACTATTTTACAGCCATTTAAAGATAAGACTCTCGTTAATCTAACCACACTGTCCGATTTCAAAAAGGCTTTACAACGAAAGCAAAACATTAGATTATGTCAGCAGAGTACCAAGCCAGAAATAATCAGACACCCATTTTTCAAGCCAGCATATAATGTCACCAAAACCCAGAAGACAGCTAAATGCAGCACTCACCTTTGATGATCTTCATCAGATGACAACCCTAGGACATTATGTTATACAATACATGCATGTTTTGTTCAATCAAGTTCATATTTATATCAAAAACCAGCTTTTTACATTAGCATGTGACGTTCAGAACTAGCATACCCCCGCAAACTTACGGGGAATTCGCTAACATTTTACTAAATTACTCACGATAAACGTTCACAAAAAGCATAACAATTATTTTAAGAATTATAGATACAGACCTCCTCTATGCACTCGATATGTCCGATTTTAAAATAGCTTTTTGGTGAAAGCACATTTTGCAATATTCTAAGTATATAGCCCAGGCATCACGGGCTCGCTATTTAGACACCCGGCAAGTTTAGCACTCACCATAATCATATTTACTATTATAAAAATGTCATTACCTTTTGTTGTCTTCGTCAGAATGCACACCCAGGACGTCTACTTCAATAACAAATGTTGGTTTGGTCCAAAATAATCCATCGTTATATCCGAATAAGCGGCGTTTTGTTCGTGCGTTCCAGACACTATCCGAAATAGTAAAGAAGTGTCGCGCGCTTGGCGCAATTCCTGACAATAAAATTCAAAGTATTCAATTGCCGTACGTCGAAGCATGTCAACCGCTGTTTAAAATCAATTTTACGTCATTTTTCTCGTAGAAAAGCGGTAAAATTCCGACAGGGAATCTCCTTTTCGGCAAACAGAGGAAAAAAATCCCAAAGGCGGGGCGGTCGGGGTCACGCGCATAAGCTAGTGTCTCTTGATGGGCCACTTGAGAAAGGCGATAATGTGTTTCAGCCTGGGGCTGGAATGACGACATTCTCTTTTTTCCCGGGCTATGAGAGCCTATGGACGACGTGGGAAGTGTCACGTTAGAGCAGAGATCCTTAGTAAATGATAGAGATGGCAAAGAAGTTCCAGAAATGGTCAGACAGGCCACTTCCTGTAAAGGAATCTCTCAGGTTTTGACCTGCCATTTGAGTTCTGTTATACTCACAGACACCATTCAAACAGTTTTAGAAAATTTAGGGTGTTTTCTATCCATATGTAATAAGTATATGCATATTCTAGTTACTGAGTAGGAGTGGTAACCAGATTAAATCGGGTATGTTTTTTATCCAGCCGTGTCAATGCTGCCCCCTAGCCCTAACAGGTTAAAGAATTTTAGATTTACATCTCTTGAACGCAATCAACTTGCCAGATTTAAAAATAACCTTACTGGGAAATCACTCTTTGCAATAATCTGAGCACTGCGCCCAGAAAAATACGCGTTGCGATATAGACTAGACGTCATGTTGGGGAGATCTAAAATCGAAAATACTATGTAAATAATCCATTACCTTTGATTCTCTTCATCAGATGTCACTTCCAGGTATCACAGGTCCATAACGAATGTAGTTTTGTTCAAAAAAGCTCATCATTTATGTCCAAAAATCTCCGTCTTGTTAGCACATGATCTAAGCCAGCCGGACTTCTCGTCATGAACGAGGGGAAAAAATATATTTACGTTCGTTCAAACATGTCAAACGTTGTATAGCATGAATCATTAGGGCCTTTTTTAACCAGAACATGAATAATATTCAAGGTGGACGAATGCATACTCTTTTATAACGTATTGGAACGAGGGTACCCAACATGAACTCGCGCGCCAGGTGTCTAATGGGACATCATCGTTCCATGGCTCTTGTTCGGTCAGATCTCCCTCCAGAAGACTCAAAACACTTTGTAAAGGCTGGTGACATCTAGTGGAAGCAATAGGAAGTGCCAAAATATTCCTCAGCCCCTGTGTTTTCAATGGGATAGGTTTAAAGGTAATACAACACATCAGGTATCCACTTCCTGTCAGAAAATGTCTCAGGGTTTTGCCTGCCAAATGAGTTCTGTTATACTCACAGACACCATTCAAACAGTTTTAGAAACTTTAGAGTGTTTTCCATCCATATATAATAAGTATATGCATATTCTAGTTACTGGGTAGGATTAGTAACCAAATTAAATCGGGTACATTTTTTTTATCCAGACGTGCAAATGCTGCCCCCTAGCCCTAACAGGTTAAAATGTTTTTTTAGGCCTGTCCAGAATGTCGCTAGTTCGGCATGACCGGGGTCACTGTTTTTGTGTCAAAAAAATAAAAAATAAATATCTGCAATTTTTGGTGAAAATGGTTATAAAATGTTTTTTTAGGCCTGTCCAGAATGTCGATAGTTCGGCATGACCGGGGTCACTGTTTTTGTGTCAAAAAAAGAAGGAAAAAAAATCTGAGCTATTTTTGTGAAAATTGTTCTAAAATGTTTTTTTTAGGCCTGTCCAAAATGTCGCTAGTTCGGCATGATCGGAGTCATTGTTTTTGGTGACAAAAATAGAAATCTGCAATTTTTGTGAAAATAGTTTTAAAATGTTTTTAGGCCTGTCCAGAATGTCGCTAGTTCGGCATGACTGGGGTCACTGTTTTTGTGTCGTGAAAATGAAAAAAATATCTGCAATTTTTGTGAAAATGGTTATAAAATGTTTTTTTAGGCCTGTCCAGAATGTCGATAGTTCGGCATGACCGGTGTCACTGTTTTTGTGTCAAAAATGAAAAAAAAATCTGAGCTATTTTTGTGAAAATTATTCTAAAATGTTTTTTTAGGCCTGTCCAAAATGTCGCTAGTTCGGCATGATCGGAGTCATTGTTTTTGGTGACAAAAATAGAAATCTGCAATTTTTGTGAAAATAGTTTTAAAATGTTTTTTAGGCCTGTCCAGAATGTCGCTAGTTCGGCATGACCGGGGTCACTGTTTTTGTGTCGTGAAAATGAAAAAAATATCTGCAATTTTTTGTGAAAATGGTTATAAAATGTTTTTTTAGGCCTGTCCAGAATGTCAATAGTTCGGCATGACCGGGGTCACTGTTTTTGTGTCAAAAAAATAAAAAGGAAAAATAAAAAATCTGAGCTTTTTTGTGAAAATGGTTCTAAAATGTTTTTTTAGGCCTGTCCAAAATGTCGCTAGTTCGGCATGATCGGAGTCATTGTTTTGGTGACAAAAATAGAAATCTGCAATTTTTGTGAAAATAGTTTTAAAATGTTTTTTAGGCCTGTCCAGAATGTCGCTAGTTCGGCATGACCGGGGTCACTGTTTTTGTGTCAAAAAAATAACTAAATAAATATCTGCAATTTTTGTGAAAATGGTTATAAAATGTTTTTTTAGGCCTGTCCAGAATGTCGATAGTTCAGCATGACCGGGGTCACTGTTTTTGTGTCAAAAAAATAAGGAAAAAAATCTGAGCTATTTTTGTGAAAATTGTTCTAAAATCTTTTTTTAGGCCTGTCCAGAATGTCGCTAGTTAGGCATGACCGGGGTCACTGTTTTTGTGTCGTGAAAATGAAAAAAAATAACTGCAATTTTTGTGAAAATGGTTCTAAAATGTTTTTTTTAGGCCTGTCCAAAATGTCGCTAGTTCGGCATGATCGGAGTCATCGTTTTTGGTGACAAAAAAAATTAAAAATGAAAAATAAAAAATCTGAGCTATTTTTTGTGGAAATGGTTATAAAATGTTTTTTTAGGCCTGTCCAGAATGTCGATAGTTCGGCATGACCGGGGTCACTGTTTTTGTGTCAAAAAAATAAAAATGAAAAATAAAAAATCTGAGCTTTTTTGTGAAAATGGTTCTAAAATGTTTTTTTTTAGGCCTGTCCAAAATGTCGCTAGTTCGGAATGATCGGAGTCATTGTTTTTGGTGACAAAAATAGAAATCTGCAATTTTTGTGAAAATAGTTTTAAAATGTTTTTTAGGCCTGTCCAGAATGTCGCTAGTTCGGCATGACCGGGGTCACTGTTTTTGTGTCAAAAAAAAACTAAATAAATATCTGCAATTTTTTGTGAAAATGGTTCTAAAATGTTTTTTTTTAGGCCTGTCCAAAATGTCGCTAGTTCGGCATGATCGGAGTCATCGTTTTTGGTGACAAAAATAGAAACTGCAATTTTTGTGGAAATGGTTATAAAATGTTTTTTTAGGCCTGTCCAGAATGTCGATAGTTCGGCATGACCGGGGTCACTGTTTTTGTGTCAAAAAAATAAAAATGAAAAATAAAAAATCTGAGCTTTTTTTGTGAAAATGGTTCTAAAATGTTTTTTTTTAGGCCTGTCCAAAATGTCGCTAGTTCGGCATGATCGGAGTCATTGTTTTTGGTGACAAAAATAGAAATCTGCAATTTTTTGTGAAAATAGTTTTAAAATGTTTTTTTAGGCCTGTCCAGAATGTAGCTAGTTCGGCATGACCGGGGTCACTGTTTTTGTGTCAATAAAATAACTAAATAAATATCTGCAATTTTTTGTGAAAATGGTTATAAAATGTTTTTTTAGGCCTGTCCAGAATGTCGATAGTTCGGCATGACCGGGGTCACTGTTTTTGTGTCAAAAAAAGAAGGAAAAAAAATCTGAGCTATTTTTGTGAAAATTGTTCTAAAATGTTTTTTTTAGGCCTGTCCAAAATGTCGCTAGTTCGGCATGATCGGAGTCATTGTTTTTGGTGACAAAAATAGAAACTGCAATTTTTTGTGGAAATGGTTTTAAAATGTTTTTTTTAGGCCTGTCCAGAATGTCGCTAGTTCGGCATGACCGGGGTCACTGTTTTTGTGTTGTGAAAATGAAAAAAAATATCTGCAATTTTTTGTGAAAATGGTTATAAAATGTTTTTTAGGCCTGTCCAGAATGTCGATAGTTCGGCATGACCAGGGTCACTGTTTTTGTGTCAAAAAATGAAAAAAAAATCTGAGCTATTTTTGTGAAAATTGTTCTAAAATGCTTTTTTAGGCCTGTCCAAAATGTCGCTAGTTCGGCATGATCGGAGTCATTGTTTTTGGTGACAAAAATAGAAATCTGCAATTTTTGTGAAAATAGTTTTAAAACGTTTTTTAGGCCTTTCCAGAATGTCGCTAGTTTGGCCGGGGTCACTGTTTTTGTGTCGTGAAAATGAAAAAAAAATATCTGCATTTTTTTGTTAGAATGGTTATAAAATGTTTTTTTAGGCCTGTCCAGAATGTCGATAGTTCTGCATGACCGGGGTCACTGTTTTTGTGTCAAAAAATGAAAAAAAAATCTGAGCTATTTTTGTGAAAATTGTTCTAAAATGTTTTTTAGCCCTGTCCAAAATGTCGCTAGTTCGGCATGATCGGAGTCATTGTTTTTGGTGACAAAAATAGAAATCTGCAATTTTTTGTGAAAATAGTTTTAAAATGTTTTTTTAGGCCTGTCCAGAATGTCGCTAGTTCGGCATGACCGGGGTCACTGTTTTTGTGTCAAAAAAATAACTAAATAAATATCTGCCATTTTTTGTGAAAATGGTTCTAAAATGTTTTTTTAGGCCTGTCCAAAATGTCGCTAGTTCGGCATGATCGGAGTCATCGTTTTTGGTGACAAAAATAGAAACTGCAATTTTTTGTGGAAATGGTTATAAAATGTTTTTTAGGCCTGTCCAAAATGTCGCTAGTTCGGCATGATCGGAGTCATCGTTTTTGGTGACAAAAATAGAAATCTGCAATTTTTTGTGAAAATAGTTTTAAAATGTTTTTTAGGCCTGTCCAGAATGTCGATAGTTCGGCATGACCGGGGTCACTGTTTTTGTGTCGTGAAAATGAAAAAAAATATCTGCAATTTTTGTGAAAATGGTTCTAAAATGTTTTTTTTAGGCCTGTCCAAAATGTCGCTAGTTCGGCATGATCGGAGTCATCGTTTTTGGTGACAAAAATAGAAACTGCAATTTTTGTGGAAATGGTTTTAAAAAAATTTTTAGGCCTGTCCAGAATGTCGCTAGTTCGGCATGACCGGGGTCACTGTTTTTGTGTCGTGAAAATGAAAAAAAAATATCTGCAATTTTTTGTGAAAATGGTTATAAAATGTTTTTTTAGGCCTGTCCAGAATGTCAATAGTTCGGCATGACCGGGGTCACTGTTTTGTGTCAAAAAAAATAAAAAAGGAAAAATAAAAAATCTGAGCTTTTTTTGTGAAAATGGTTCTAAAATGTTTTTTTTTAGGCCTGTCCAAAATGTTGCTAGTTCGGCATGATCGGAGTCATTGTTTTTGGTGACAAAAATAGAAATCTGCAATTTTTTGTGAAAATAGTTTTAAAATGTTTTTTTAGGCCTGTCCAGAATGTCGCTAGTTCGGCATGACCGGGGTCACTGTTTTTGTGTCAAAAAAATAACTAAATAAATATCTGCAATTTTTTGTGAAAATGGTTATAAAATGTTTTTTTAGGCCTGTCCAGAATGTCGATAGTTCAGCATGACCGGGGTCACTGTTTTTGTGTCAAAAAAATAAGGAAAAAAAATCTGAGCTATTTTTGTGAAAATTGTTCTAAAATGTTTTTTTTAGGCCTGTCCAGAATGTCGCTAGTTAGGCATGACCGGGGTCACTGTTTTTGTGTCGTGAAAATGAAAAAAAAATATCTGCAATTTTTTGTGAAAATGGTTCTAAAATTTTTTTTTTTAGGCCTGTCCAAAATGTCGCTAGTTCGGCATGATCGGAGTCATCGTTTTTGGTGACAAAAATAGAAACTGCAATTTTTTGTGGAAATGGTTATAAAATGTTTTTTTAGGCCTGTCCAGAATGTCGATAGTTCGGCATGACCGGGGTCACTGTTTTTGTGTCAAAAATAATAAAAAATGAAAAATAAAAAAATCTGAGCTTTTTTTGTGAAAATGGTTCTAAAATGTTTTTTTTTAGGCCTGTCCAAAATGTCGCTAGTTCGGAATGATCGGAGTCATTGTTTTTGGTGACAAAAATAGAAATCTGCAATTTTTTGTGAAAATAGTTTTAAAATGTTTTTTTAGGCCTGTCCAGAATGTCGCTAGTTCGGCATGACCGGGGTCACTGTTTTTGTGTCAAAAAAATAACTAAATAAATATCTGCAATTTTTTGTGAAAATGGTTCTAAAATGTTTTTTTTTAGGCCTGTCCAAAATGTCGCTAGTTCGGCATGATCGGAGTCATCGTTTTTGGTGACAAAAATAGAAACTGCAATTTTTTGTGGAAATGGTTATAAAATGTTTTTTTAGGCCTGTCCAGAATGTCGATAGTTCGGCATGACCGGGGTCACTGTTTTTGTGTCAAAAAAATAAAAATGAAAAATAAAAAATCTGAGCTTTTTTTGTGAAAATGGTTCTAAAATGTTTTTTTTTAGGCCTGTCCAAAATGTCGCTAGTTCGGCATGATCGGAGTCATTGTTTTTGGTGACAAAAATAGAAATCTGCAATTTTTGTGAAAATAGTTTTAAAATGTTTTTTAGGCCTGTCCAGAATGTAGCTAGTTCGGCATGACCGGGGTCACTGTTTTTGTGTCAATAAAATAACTAAATAAATATCTGCAATTTTTGTGAAAATGGTTATAAAATGTTTTTTTTAGGCCTGTCCAGAATGTCGATAGTTCGGCATGACCGGGGTCACTGTTTTTGTGTCAAAAAAGAAGGAAAAAAATCTGAGCTATTTTTGTGAAAATTGTTCTAAAATGTTTTTTTTAGGCCTGTCCAAAATGTCGCTAGTTCGGCATGATCGGAGTCATTGTTTTTGGTGACAAAAATAGAAACTGCAATTTTTTGTGGAAATGGTTTTAAAATGTTTTTTTAGGCCTGTCCAGAATGTCGCTAGTTCGGCATGACCGGGGTCACTGTTTTTGTGTTGTGAAAATGAAAAAAAAATATCTGCAATTTTTTGTGAAAATGGTTATAAAATGTTTTTTAGGCCTGTCCAGAATGTCGATAGTTCGGCATGACCAGGGTCACTGTTTTTGTGTCAAAAATGAAAAAAAATCTGAGCTATTTTTTGTGAAAATTGTTATAAAATGCTTTTTTAGGCCTGTCCAAAATGTCGCTAGTTCGGCATGATCGAGTCATTGTTTTTGGTGACAAAAATAGAAATCTGCAATTTTTGTGAAAATAGTTTTAAAATGTTTTTTAGGCCTGTCCAGAATGTCGCTAGTTCGGCATGACCGGGGTCACTGTTTTTGTGTCAAAAAAATAACTAAATAAATATCTGCAATTTTTTGTGAAAATGGTTCTAAAATGTTTTTTTTAGGCCTGTCCAAAATGTCGCTAGTTCGGCATGATCGGAGTCATCGTTTTTGGTGACAAAAATAGAAACTGCAATTTTTGTGGAAATGGTTATAAAATGTTTTTTAGGCCTGTCCAGAATGTCGATAGTTCGGCATGACCGGGGTCACTGTTTTTGTGTCAAAAAAATAAAAAATGAAAAATAAAAAATCGGAGCTTTTTTTTGTGAAAATGGTTCTAAAATGTTTTTTTAGGCCTGTCCAAAATGTCGCTAGTTCGGCATGATCGGAGTCATTGTTTTTGGTGACAAAAATAGAAATCTGCAATTTTTGTGAAAATAGTTTTAAAATGTTTTTTTAGGCCTGTCCAGAATGTCGCTAGTTCGGCATGACCGGGGTCACTGTTTTTGTGTCAATAAAATAACTAAATAAATATCTGCAATTTTTTGTGAAAATGGTTATAAAATGTTTTTTAGGCCTGTCCAGAATGTCGATAGTTCGGCATGACCGGGTCACTGTTTTTGTGTCAAAAAAGAAGGAAAAAAAATCTGAGCTATTTTTGTGAAAATTGTTCTAAAATGTTTTTTTTAGGCCTGTCCAAAATGTCGCTAGTTCGGCATGATCGGAGTCATTGTTTTTGGTGACAAAAATAGAAACTGCAATTTTTTCTGGAAATGGTTTTAAAATGTTTTTTTTAGGCCTGTCCAGAATGTCGCTAGTTCGGCATGACCGGGGTCACTGTTTTTGTGTTGTGAAAATGAAAAAAAAATATCTGCAATTTTTTGTTTAAATGGTTATAAAATGTTTTTTTAGGCCTGTCCAGAATGTCGATAGTTCGGCATGACCAGGGTCACTGTTTTTGTGTCAAAAAATGAAAAAAAAAATCTGAGCTATTTTTGTGAAAATTGTTCTAAAATGCTTTTTTTAGGCCTGTCCAAAATGTCGCTAGTTCGGCATGATCGGAGTCATTGTTTTTGGTGACAAAAATAGAAATCTGCAATTTTTTGTGAAAATAGTTTTAAAACGTTTTTTTAGGCCTGTCCAGAATGTCGCTAGTTTGGCCGGGGTCACTGTTTTTGTGTCGTGAAAATGAAAAAAAAATATCTGCATTTTTTTGTTAGAATGGTTATAAAATGTTTTTTTAGGCCTGTCCAGAATGTCGATAGTTCTGCATGATCGGGGTCACTGTTTTTGTGTAAAAAAATGAAAAAAAAAAATCTGAGCTATTTTTGTGAAAATTGTTCTAAAATGTTTTTTAGGCCTGTCCAAAATGTCGCTAGTTCGGCATGATCGGAGTCATTGTTTTTGGTGACAAAAATAGAAATCTGCAATTTTTTGTGAAAATAGTTTTAAAATGTTTTTTTAGGCCTGTCCAGAATGTCGCTAGTTCGGCATGACCGGGGTCACTGTTTTTGTGTTGTGAAAATGAAAAAAATATCTGCAATTTTTTGTGAAAATGGTTATAAAATGTTTTTTTAGGCCTGTCCAGAATGTCGATAGTTCGGCATGACCGGGGTCACTGTTTTTGTGTCGTGAAAATGAAAAAAAAATATCTGCATTTTTTTGTGAGAATGGTTATAAAATGTTTTTTTAGGCCTGTCCAGAATGTCGATAGTTCGGCATGACCGTGGGGTCACTGTTTTTGGTGACAAAAATAGAAATCTGCAATTTTTTGTGAAAATAGTTTTAAAATGTTTTTTAGGCCTGTCCAGAATGTCGATAGTTCGGCATGACCGGGGTCACTGTTTTTGTGTCAAAAAAAGAAGGAAAAAAAATCTGAGCTATTTTTGTGAAAATTGTTCTAAAATGTTTTTTTTAGGCCTGTCCAAAATGTCGCTAGTTCGGCATGATCGGAGTCATTGTTTTTGGTGACAAAAATAGAAATCTGCAATTTTTTGTGAAAATAGTTTTAAAATGTTTTTTTTAGGCCTGTCCAGAATGTCGCTAGTTCGGCATGACCGGGGTCACTGTTTTTGTGTCGTGAAAATGAAAAAAAAATATCTGCAATTTTTTGTGAAAATGGTTCTAAAATGGGTTTTTTAGGCCTGTCCAAAATGTCGCTAGTTCGGCATGATCGGAGTCATCGTTTTTGGTGACAAAAATAGAAACTGCAATTTTTTGTGGAAATGGTTTTAAAAATTTTTTTTAGGCCTGTCCAGAATGTCGCTAGTTCGGCATGACCGGGGTCACTGTTTTTGTGTCGTGAAAATGAAAAAAAAATATCTGCAATTTTTTGTGAAAATGGTTATAAAATGTTTTTTTAGGCCTGTCCAGAATGTCGCTAGTTCGGCATGACCGGGGTCACTGTTTTTGTGTCAAAAAAATTACTAAATAAATATCTGCAATTTTTTGTGAAAATGGTTATAAAATGTTTTTTTAGGCCTGTCCAGAATGTCGATAGTTCGGCATGACCGGGGTCACTGTTTTTGTGTCAAAAAAGAAGGAAAAAAATCTGAGCTATTTTTGTGAAAATTGTTCTAAAATGTTTTTTTAGGCCTGTCCAAAATGTCGCTAGTTCGGCATGACCGGGGTCACTGTTTTTGTGTCGTGAAAATGAAAAAAACTATCTGCAATTTTTTGTGAAAATGGTTCTAAAATTGTTTTTTTAGGCCTGTCCAAAATGTCGCTAGTTCGGCATGATCGGAGTCATCGTTTTTGGTGACAAAAATAGAAACTGCAATTTTTTGTGGAAATGGTTTTAAAAAATTTTTTAGGCCTGTCCAGAATGTCGCTAGTTCGGCATGACCGGGGTCACTGTTTTTGTGTCGTGAAAATGAAAAAAAAATATCTGCAATTTTTTGTGAAAATGGTTATAAAATGTTTTTTTAGGCCTGTCCAGAATGTCGCTAGTTCGGCATGACCGGGGTCACTGTTTTTGTGTCAAAAAAATTACTAAATAAATATCTGCAATTTTTTGTGAAAATGGTTATAAAATGTTTTTTTAGGCCTGTCCAGAATGTCGATAGTTCGGCATGACCGGGGTCACTGTTTTTGTGTCAAAAAAAGAAGGAAAAAAAATCTGAGCTATTTTTGTGAAAATTGTTCTAAAATGTTTTTTTTAGGCCTGTCCAAAATGTCGCTAGTTCGGCATGATCGGAGTCATCGTTTTTGGTGACAAAAATAGAAACTGCAATTTTTTGTGGAAATGGTTATAAAATGTTTTTTAGGCCTGTCCAGAATGTCGATAGTTCGGCATGACCGGGGTCACTGTTTTTGTGTCAAAAAAATAAAAAATGAAAAATAAAAAATCTGAGCTTTTTTTGTGAAAATGGTTCTAAAATGTTTTTTTTTAGGCCTATCCAAAATGTCGCTAGTTCGGCATGATCGGAGTCATTGTTTTTGGTGACAAAAATAGAAATCTGCAATTTTTTGTGAAAATAGTTTTAAAATGTTTTTTTAGGCCTGTCCAGAATGTCGCTAGTTCGGCATGACCGGGGTCACTGTTTTTGTGTCAATAAAATAACTAAATAAATATCTGCAATTTTTTGTGAAAATGGTTATAAAATGTTTTTTAGGCCTGTCCAGAATGTCGATAGTTCGGCATGGTCACTGTTTTTGTGTCAAAAAAAGAAGGAAAAAAAATCTGAGCTATTTTTGTGAAAATTGTTCTAAAATGTTTTTTTTAGGCCTGTCCAAAATGTCGCTAGTTCGGCATGATCGGTGTCATTGTTTTTGGTGACAAAAATAGAAACTGCAATTTTTTGTGGAAATGGTTTTAAAATGTTTTTTTTAGGCCTGTCCAGAATGTCGCTAGTTCGGCATGACCGGGGTCACTGTTTTTGTGTTGTGAAAATGAAAAAAAAATATCTGCAATTTTTTGTTTAAATGGTTATAAAATGTTTTTTTAGGCCTGTCCAGAATGTCGATAGTTCGGCATGACCAGGGTCACTGTTTTTGTGTCAAAAAATGAAAAAAAAAATCTGAGCTATTTTTGTGAAAATTGTTCTAAAATGCTTTTTTTAGGCCTGTCCAAAATGTCGCTAGTTCGGCATGATCGGAGTCATTGTTTTTGGTGACAAAAATAGAAATCTGCAATTTTTTGTGAAAATAGTTTTAAAACGTTTTTTTAGGCCTGTCCAGCATGTCGCTAGTTTGGCCGGGGTCACTGTTTTTGTGTCGTGAAAATGAAAAAAAAATATCTGCATTTTTTTGTTAGAATGGTTATAAAATGTTTTTTTAGGCCTGTCCAGAATGTCGATAGTTCTGCATGATCGGGGTCACTGTTTTTGTGTAAAAAAATGAAAAAAAAAAATCTGAGCTATTTTTGTGAAAATTGTTCTAAAATGTTTTTTTAGGCCTGTCCAAAATGTCGCTAGTTCGGCATGATCGGAGTCATTGTTTTTGGTGACAAAAATAGAAATCTGCAATTTTTGTGAAAATAGTTTTAAAATGTTTTTTTAGGCCTGTCCAGAATGTCGCTAGTTCGGCATGACCGGGGTCACTGTTTTTGTGTTGTGAAAATGAAAAAAAAATATCTGCAATTTTTTGTGAAAATGGTTATAAAATGTTTTTTTAGGCCTGTCCAGAATGTCGATAGTTCGGCATGACCGGGGTCACTGTTTTTGTGTCGTGAAAATGAAAAAAAAATATCTGCATTTTTTTGTGAGAATGGTTATAAAATGTTTTTTTAGGCCTGTCCAGAATGTCGATAGTTCGGCATGACCGTGGGGTCACTGTTTTTGGTGACAAAAATAGAAATCTGCAATTTTTTGTGAAAATAGTTTTAAAATGTTTTTTAGGCCTGTCCAGAATGTCGATAGTTCGGCATGACCGGGGTCACTGTTTTTGTGTCAAAAAAGAAGGAAAAAATATCTGGCTTTTTTTTGTGAGAATTGTTCTAAAATGTTTTTTTAGGCCTGTCCAGAATGTCGCTAGTTCGGCATGACCGGAGTCACTGTTTTTGGTGACAAAAATAGAAATCTGCAATTTTTTGTGAAAATAGTTTTAAAATGTTTTTTAGGCCTGTCCAGAATGTCGCTAGTTCGGCATGACCGGGGTCACTGTTTTTGTGTCGAAAATGAAGAAAAATATCTGAGCAATTTTTTGTGAAAATGGTTCTAAAATGTTTTTTTTTAGGCCTGTCCAAAATGTCGCTAGTTCGGCATGATCGGAGTCATCGTTTTTGGTGACAAAAATAGAAATCTGCAATTTTTTGTGAAAATAGTTTTAAAAATTTTTTTAGGCCTGTCCAGAATGTCGCTAGTTCGGCATGACCGGGGTCACTGTTTTTGTGTCGTGAAAATGAAAAAAAAATATCTGCAATTTTTTGTGAAAATGGTTCTAAAATGGTTTTTTTTAGGCCTGTCCAAAATGTCGCTAGTTCGGCATGACCGGGGTCACTGTTTTTGTGTCAAAAAAATTACTAAATAAATATCTGCAATTTTTTGTGAAAATGGTTATAAAATGTTTTTTTAGGCCTGTCCAGAATGTCGATAGTTCGGCATGACCGGGGTCACTGTTTTTGTGTCAAAAAAAGAAGGAAAAAAAATCTGAGCTATTTTTGTGAAAATTGTTCTAAAATGTTTTTTTTAGGCCTGTCCAAAATGTCGCTAGTTCGGCATGACCGGGGTCACTGTTTTTGTGTCGTGAAAATGAAAAAAAAATATCTGCAATTTTTTGTGAAAATGGTTCTAAAATGGTTTTTTTTAGGCCTGTCCAAAATGTCGCTAGTTCGGCATGATCGGAGTCATCGTTTTTGGTGACAAAAATAGAAACTGCAATTTTTTGTGGAAATGGTTTTAAAATGTTTTTTTAGGCCTGTCCAGAATGTCGATAGTTCGGCATGACCGGGGTCACTGTTTTTGTGTCAAAAAAATAAATAAATGAAAAATAAAAAATCTGAGCTTTTTTGGTGAAAATGGTTCTAAAATGTTTTTTTTTAGGCCTGTCCAAAATGTCGCTAGTTTGGCATGATCGGAGTCATTGTTTTTGGTGACAAAATTAGAAATCTGCAATTTTTTGTGAAAATAGTTTTAAAATGTTTTTTTAGGCCTGTCCAGAATGTCGCTAGTTCGGCATGACCGGGGTCACTGTTTTTGTGTCAAAAAAATTACTAAATAAATATCTGCAATTTTTTGTGAAAATGGTTATAAAATGTTTTTTTAGGCCTGTCCAGAATGTCGATAGTTCGGCATGACCGGGGTCACTGTTTTTGTGTCAAAAAAAGAAGGAAAAAAAATCTGAGCTATTTTTGTGAAAATTGTTCTAAAATGTTTTTTTTAGGCCTGTCCAAAATGTCGCTAGTTCGGCATGATCGGAGTCATTGTTTTTGGTGACAAAAATAGAAATCTGCAATTTTTTGTGAAAATAGTTTTAAAATGTTTTTTTAGGCCTGTCCAGAATGTCGCTAGTTCGGCATGACCGGGGTCACTGTTTTTGTGTCGTGAAAATGAAAAAAAAATATCTGCAATTTTTTGTGAAAATGGTTCTAAAATGTTTTTTTTTAGGCCTGTCCAAAATGTCGCTAGTTCGGCATGATCGGAGTCATCGTTTTTGGTGACAAAAATAGAAACTGCAATTTTTTGTGGAAATGGTTATAAAATATTTTTTTAGGCCTGTCCAGAATGTCGATAGTTCGGCATGACCGGGGTCACTGTTTTTGTGTAAAAATAAAAATAAAAATAAAAATAAAAAATCTGAGCTATTTTTGTGAAAATTGTTCTAAAATGTTTTTTTAGCCCTGTCCAAAATGTCGCTAGTTCGGCATGATCGGAGTCATTGTTTTTGGTGACAAAAATAGAAATCTGCAATTTTTGGTGAAAATAGTTTTAAAATGTTTTTTTATGCCTGTCCAGAATGTCGCTAGTTCGGCATGACCGGGGTCAATGTTTTTGTGTCAAAAAATGAAGGAAAAAAAATCTGAGCTATTTTTGTGAAAATTGTTCTAAAATGTTTTTTTAGCCCTGTCCAAAATGTCGCTAGTTCGGCATGATCGGAGTCATTGTTTTTGGTGACAAAAATAGAAATCTGCAATTTTTTGTGAAAATAGTTTTAAAATGTTTTTTTAGGCCTGTCCAGAATGTCGCTAGTTCGGCATGACCGGGGTCACTGTTTTTGTGTCAAAAAAATAACTAAATAAATATCTGCAATTTTTTGTGAAAATGGTTCTAAAATGTTTTTTTTTAGGCCTGTCCAAAATGTCGCTAGTTCGGCATGATCGGAGTCATCGTTTTTGGTGACAAAAATAGAAACTGCAATTTTTTGTGGAAATGGTTATAAAATGTTTTTTTAGGCCTGTCCAGAATGTCGATAGTTCGGCATGACCGGGGTCACTGTTTTTGTGTCAAAAAAAATAAAAAATGAAAAATAAAAAATCTGAGCTTTTTTTGTGAAAATGGTTCTAAAATGTTTTTTTTTAGGCCTGTCCAAAATGTCGCTAGTTCGGCATGATCGGAGTCATTGTTTTTGGTGACAAAAATAGAAATCTGCAATTTTTTGTGAAAATAGTTTTAAAATGTTTTTTTAGGCCTGTCCAGAATGTCGCTAGTTCGGCATGACCGGGGTCACTGTTTTTGTGTCAATAAAATAACTAAATAAATATCTGCAATTTTTTGTGAAAATAGTTTTAAAATGTTTTTTTAGGCCTGTCCAGAATGTCGATAGTTCGGCATGACCGGGGTCACTGTTTTTGTGTCAAAAAAAGAAGGAAAAAAAATCTGAGCTATTTTTGTGAAAATTGTTCTAAAATGTTTTTTTTTAGGCCTGTCCAAAATGTCGCTAGTTCGGCATGATCGGAGTCATTGTTTTTGGTGACAAAAATAGAAATCTGCAATTTTTTGTGAAAATAGTTTTAAAATGTTTTTTTAGGCCTGTCCAGAATGTCGCTAGTTCGGCATGACCGGGGTCACTGTTTTTGTGTCAAAAAAATTACTAAATAAATATCTGCAATTTTTGTGAAAATGGTTATAAAATGTTTTTTTAGGCCTGTCCAGAATGTCGATAGTTCGGCATGACCGGGGTCACTGTTTTTGTGTCAAAAAAGAAGGAAAAAAAATCTGAGCTATTTTTGTGAAAATTGTTCTAAAATGTTTTTTTTAGGCCTGTCCAAAATGTCGCTAGTTCGGCATGATCGGAGTCATTGTTTTTGGTGACAAAAATAGAAATCTGCAATTTTTTGTGAAAATAGTTTTAAAATGTTTTTTTAGGCCTGTCCAGAATGTCGCTAGTTCGGCATGACCGGGGTCACTGTTTTTGTGTCGTGAAAATGAAAAAAAAATATCTGCAATTTTTTGTGAAAATGGTTCTAAAATGGGGTTTTTTAGGCCTGTCCAGAATGTCGATAGTTCGGCATGACCGGGGTCACTGTTTTTGGTGACAAAAATAGAAATCTGCAATTTTTTGTGAAAATAGTTTTAAAATGTTTTTTTAGGCCTGTCCAGAATGTCGCTAGTTCGGCATGACCGGGGTCACTGTTTTTGTGTCAAAAAAATTACTAAATAAATATCTGCAATTTTTTGTGAAAATGGTTATAAAATGTTTTTTTAGGCCTGTCCAGAATGTCGATAGTTCGGCATGACCGGGGTCACTGTTTTTGTGTCAAAAAAAGAAGGAAAAAAAATCTGAGCTATTTTTGTGAAAATTGTTCTAAAATGTTTTTTTTAGGCCTGTCCAAAATGTCGCTAGTTCGGCATGACCGGGGTCACTGTTTTTGTGTCGTGAAAATGAAAAAAAAATATCTGCAATTTTTTGTGAAAATGGTTCTAAAATGGTTTTTTTAGGCCTGTCCAAAATGTCGCTAGTTCGGCATGATCGGAGTCATCGTTTTTGGTGACAAAAATAGAAACTGCAATTTTTTGTGGAAATGGTTTTAAAAAATTTTTTAGGCCTGTCCAGAATGTCGCTAGTTCGGCATGACCGGGGTCACTGTTTTTTTGTCGTGAAAATGAAAAAAAAATATCTGCAATTTTTTGTGAAAATGGTTATAAAATGTTTTTTTAGGCCTGTCCAGAATGTCGATAGTTCGGCATGACCGGGGTCACTGTTTTTGTGTCAAAAAAATAAATAAATGAAAAATAAAAAATCTGAGCTTTTTTGGTGAAAATGGTTCTAAAATGGTTTTTTTTAGGCCTGTCCAAAATGTCGCTAGTTTGGCATGATCGGAGTCATTGTTTTTGGTGACAAAATTAGAAATCTGCAATTTTTTGTGAAAATAGTTTTAAAATGTTTTTTTAGGCCTGTCCAGAATGTCGCTAGTTCGGCATGACCGGGGTCACTGTTTTTGTGTCAAAAAAATTACTAAATAAATATCTGCAATTTTTTGTGAAAATGGTTATAAAATGTTTTTTTAGGCCTGTCCAGAATGTCGATAGTTCGGCATGACCGGGGTCACTGTTTTTGTGTCAAAAAAAGAAGGAAAAAAATCTGAGCTATTTTTGTGAAAATTGTTCTAAAATGTTTTTTTAGGCCTGTCCAAAATGTCGCTAGTTCGGCATGATCGAGTCATTGTTTTTGGTGACAAAAATAGAAATCTGCAATCTTTTTTGTGAAAATAGTTCTAAAATGTTTTTTTAGGCCTGTCCAGAATGTCGCTAGTTCGGCATGACCGGGTCATCGTTTTTGTGTCGTGACAAAAATAAAAATCTGCAATTTTTTGTGAAAATGGTTCTAAAATATTTTTTTTAGGCCTGTCCAAAATGTCGCTAGTTCGGCATGACCGGGGTCACTGTTTTTGTGTCGATGAAAATGAAAAAAAAATAAAATCTGCTATTTTTGTGAAAATGGTTCTAAAATGTTTTTTTTTAGGCCTGTCCAAAATGTCGCTAGTTCGGCATGATCGGAGTCATCGTTTTTGGTGACAAAAATAGAAATCTGCAATTTTTTGTGAAAATGGTTATAAAATGTTTTTTAGGCCTGTCCAGAATGTCGCTAGTTCGGCATGACCGGGGTCACTGTTTTTGTGTAAAAAAAATAAAAATAAAAATAAATATCTGAGCTATTTTTGTGAAAATTGTTCTAAAATGGTTTTTTAGGCCTGTCCAAAATGTCGCTAGTTCGGCATGATCGGAGTCATTGTTTTTGGTGACAAAAATAGAAATCTGCAATTTTTTGTGAAAATAGTTTTAAAATGTTTTTTTAGGCCTGTCCAGAATGTCGATAGTTCGGCATGACCGGGGTCACTGTTTTTGTGTCAAAAAAATAAAATGAAAATAAATATCTGCAACTTTTTTGTGAAAATGGTTCTAAAATGTTTTTTTTTAGGCCTGTCCAAAATGTCGCTAGTTCGGCATGATCGGAGTCATCGTTTTTGGTGACAAAAATAGAAATCTGCAATTTTTTGTGAAAATAGTTTTAAAATGTTTTTTTAGGCCTGTCCAGAATGTCGCTAGTTCGGCATGACCGGGGTCACTGTTTTTGTGTCAATAAAATAACTAAATAAATATCTGCAATTTTTTGTGAAAATAGTTTTAAAATGTTTTTTTAGGCCTGTCCAGAATGTCGATAGTTCGGCATGACCGGGGTCACTGTTTTTGTGTCAAAAAAGAAGGAAAAAAATCTGAGCTATTTTTGTGAAAATTGTTCTAAAATGTTTTTTTTTAGGCCTGTCCAAAATGTCGCTAGTTCGGCATGATCGGAGTCATTGTTTTTGGTGACAAAAATAGAAATCTGCAATTTTTTGTGAAAATAGTTTTAAAATGTTTTTTTAGGCCTGTCCAGAATGTCGCTAGTTCGGCATGACCGGGGTCACTGTTTTTGTGTCAAAAAAATTACTAAATAAATATCTGCAATTTTTTGTGAAAATGGTTATAAAATGTTTTTTTAGGCCTGTCCAGAATGTCGATAGTTCGGCATGACCGGGGTCACTGTTTTTGTGTCAAAAAAGAAGGAAAAAAAATCTGAGCTATTTTTGTGAAAATTGTTCTAAAATGTTTTTTTTAGGCCTGTCCAAAATGTCGCTAGTTCGGCATGATCGGAGTCATTGTTTTTGGTGACAAAAATAGAAATCTGCAATTTTTTGTGAAAATAGTTTTAAAATGTTTTTTTAGGCCTGTCCAGAATGTCGCTAGTTCGGCATGACCGGGGTCACTGTTTTTGTGTCGTGAAAATGAAAAAAAAATATCTGCAATTTTTTGTGAAAATGGTTCTAAAATGGGTTTTTTTAGGCCTGTCCAGAATGTCGATAGTTCGGCATGACCGGGGTCACTGTTTTTGGTGACAAAAATAGAAATCTGCAATTTTTTGTGAAAATAGTTTTAAAATGTTTTTTTAGGCCTGTCCAGAATGTCGCTAGTTCGGCATGACCGGGGTCACTGTTTTTGTGTCGTGAAAATGAAAAAAAAATATCTGCAATTTTTTGTGAAAATGGTTATAAAATGTTTTTTTAGGCCTGTCCAGAATGTCGATAGTTCGGCATGACCGGGGTCACTGTTTTTGTGTCGTGAAAATGAAAAAAAAATATCTGCATTTTTTTGTGAGAATGGTTATAAAATGTTTTTTTTAGGCCTGTCCAGAATGTCGATAGTTCGGCATGACCGGGGTCACTGTTTTTGGTGACAAAAATAGAAATCTGCAATTTTTTGTGAAAATAGTTTTAAAATGTTTTTTTAGGCCTGTCCAGAATGTCGATAGTTCGGCATGACCGGGGTCACTGTTTTTGTGTCAAAAAAAGAAGGAAAAAAAATCTGAGCTATTTTTGTGAAAATTGTTCTAAAATGTTTTTTTTTAGGCCTGTCCAAAATGTCACGAGTTCGGCATGATCGGAGTCATTGTTTTTGGTGACAAAAATAGAAATCTGCAATTTTTTGTGAAAATAGTTTTAAAATGTTTTTTTAGGCCTGTCCAGAATGTCGCTAGTTCGGCATGACCGGGGTCACTGTTTTTGTGTCGTGAAAATGAAAAAAAAATATCTGCAATTTTTTGTGAAAATGGTTCTAAAATGTTTTTTTTTAGGCCTGTCCAGAATGTCGCTAGTTCGGCATGACCGGGGTCACTGTTTTTGTGTCGTGAAAATGAAAAAAAAATATCTGCAATTTTTTGTGAAAATGGTTATAAAATGTTTTTTTAGGACTGTCCAGAATGTCGATAGTTCGGCATGACCGGGGTCACTGTTTTTGTGTCAAAAAAATAAATAAATGAAAAATAAAAAATCTGAGCTTTTTTGGTGAAAATGGTTCTAAAATGTTTTTTTTTAGGCCTGTCCAAAATGTCGCTAGTTCGGCATGATCGGAGTCATTGTTTTTGGTGACAAAAATAGAAATCTGCAATTTTTTGTGAAAATAGTTTTAAAATGTTTTTTTAGGCCTGTCCAGAATGTCGCTAGTTCGGCATGACCGGGGTCACTGTTTTTGTGTCAAAAAAATTACTAAATAAATATCTGCAATTTTTTGTGAAAATGGTTATAAAATGTTTTTTTTAGGCCTGTCCAAAATGTCGCTAGTTCGGCATGATCGGAGTCATTGTTTTTGGTGACAAAAATAGAAATCTGCAATTTTTTGTGAAAATAGTTTTAAAATGTTTTTTTAGGCCTGTCCAGAATGTCGCTAGTTCGGCATGACCGGGGTCACTGTTTTTGTGTCAAAAAAATAACTAAATAAATATCTGCAATTTTTTGTGAAAATGGTTCTAAAATGGGTTTTTTTAGGCCTGTCCAAAATGTCGCTAGTTCGGCATGATCGGAGTCATCGTTTTTGGTGACAAAAATAGAAACTGCAATTTTTTGTGGAAATGGTTATAAAATGTTTTTTTAGGCCTGTCCAGAATGTCGATAGTTCGGCATGACCGGGGTCACTGTTTTTGTGTCAAAAAAATTAAAAAATGAAAAATAAAAAATCTGAGCTTTTTTTGTGAAAATGGTTCTAAAATGTTTTTTTTTAGGCCTGTCCAAAATGTCGCTAGTTCGGCATGATCGGAGTCATTGTTTTTGGTGACAAAAATAGAAATCTGCAATTTTTGTGAAAATAGTTTTAAAATGTTTTTTAGGCCTGTCCAGAATGTCGCTAGTTCGGCATGACCGGGGTCACTGTTTTTGTGTCAATAAAATTACTAAATAAATATCTGCAATTTTTTGTGAAAATAGTTTTAAAATGTTTTTTTAGGCCTGTCCAGAATGTCGATAGTTCGGCATGACCGGGGTCACTGTTTTTGTGTCAAAAAAAGAAGGAAAAAAAATCTGAGCTATTTTTGTGAAAATTGTTCTAAAATGTTTTTTTTTAGGCCTGTCCAAAATGTCGCTAGTTCGGCATGATCGGAGTCATTGTTTTTGGTGACAAAAATAGAAATCTGCAATTTTTTGTGAAAATAGTTTTAAAATGTTTTTTTAGGCCTGTCCAGAATGTCGCTAGTTCGGCATGACCGGGGTCACTGTTTTTGTGTCAAAAAAATTACTAAATAAATATCTGCAATTTTTTGTGAAAATGGTTATAAAATGTTTTTTTAGGCCTGTCCAGAATGTCGATAGTTCGGCATGACCGGGGTCACTGTTTTTGTGTCAAAAAAAGAAGGAAAAAAAATCTGAGCTATTTTTGTGAAAATTGTTCTAAAATGTTTTTTTTAGGCCTGTCCAAAATGTCGCTAGTTCGGCATGATCGGAGTCATTGTTTTTGGTGACAAAAATAGAAATCTGCAATTTTTTGTGAAAATAGTTTTAAAATGTTTTTTTAGGCCTGTCCAGAATGTCGCTAGTTCGGCATGACCGGGGTCACTGTTTTTGTGTCGTGAAAATGAAAAAAAAATATCTGCAATTTTTTGTGAAAATGGTTCTAAAATGGGTTTTTTTAGGCCTGTCCAGAATGTCGATAGTTCGGCATGACCGGGTCACTGTTTTTGGTGACAAAAATAGAAATCTGCAATTTTTTGTGAAAATAGTTTTAAAATGTTTTTTTAGGCCTGTCCAGAATGTCTCTAGTTCGGCATGACCGGGGTCACTGTTTTTGTGTCGTGAAAATGAAAAAAAATATCTGCAATTTTTTGTGAAAATGGTTATAAAATGTTTTTTAGGCCTGTCCAGAATGTCGATAGTTCGGCATGACCGGGGTCACTGTTTTTGTGTCGTGAAAATGAAAAAAAAATATCTGCATTTTTTTGTGAGAATGGTTATAAAATGTTTTTTTAGGCCTGTCCAGAATGTCGATAGTTCGGCATGACCGGGGTCACTGTTTTTGGTGACAAAAATAGAAATCTGCAATTTTTTGTGAAAATAGTTTTAAAATGTTTTTTTAGGCCTGTCCAGAATGTCGATAGTTCGGCATGACCGGGGTCACTGTTTTTGTGTCAAAAAAAGAAGGAAAAAAAATCTGAGCTATTTTTGTGAAAATTGTTCTAAAATGTTTTTTTTTAGGCCTGTCCAAAATGTCACGAGTTCGGCATGATCGGAGTCATTGTTTTTGGTGACAAAAATAGAAATCTGCATTTTTTGTGAAAATGGTTCTAAAATGTTTTTTTTTAGGCCTGTCCAGAATGTCGCTAGTTCGGCATGACCGGGGTCACTGTTTTTGTGTCGTGAAAATGAAAAAAAAATATCTGCAATTTTTTGTGAAAATGGTTATAAAATGTTTTTTTAGGACTGTCCAGAATGTCGATAGTTCGGCATGACCGGGGTCACTGTTTTTGTGTCAAAAAAATAAATAAATGAAAAATAAAAAATCTGAGCTTTTTTGGTGAAAATGGTTCTAAAATGTTTTTTTTTAGGCCTGTCCAAAATGTCGCTAGTTCGGCATGATCGGAGTCATTGTTTTTGGTGACAAAAATAGAAATCTGCAATTTTTGTGAAAATAGTTTTAAAATGTTTTTTAGGCCTGTCCAGAATGTCGCTAGTTCGGCATGACCGGGGTCACTGTTTTTGTGTCAAAAAAATTACTAAATAAATATCTGCAATTTTTTGTGAAAATGGTTATAAAATGTTTTTTTAGGCCTGTCCAGAATGTCGATAGTTCGGCATGACCGGGGTCACTGTTTTTGTGTCAAAAAAAGAAGGAAAAAAAATCTGAGCTATTTTTGTGAAAATTGTTCTAAAATGTTTTTTTTAGGCCTGTCCAAAATGTCGCTAGTTCGGCATGATCGGAGTCATTGTTTTTGGTGACAAAAATAGAAATCTGCAATTTTTTGTGAAAATAGTTTTAAAATGTTTTTTTAGGCCTGTCCAGAATGTCGCTAGTTCGGCATGACCGGGGTCTCTGTTTTTGTGTCGTGAAAATGAAAAAAAAATATCTGCAATTTTTTGTGAAAATGGTTCTAAAATGTTTTTTTTTAGGCCTGTCCAAAATGTCGCTAGTTCGGCATGATCGGAGTCATCGTTTTTGGTGACAAAAATAGAAACTGCAATTTTTTGTGGAAATGGTTATAAAATATTTTTTTAGGCCTGTCCAGAATGTCGATAGTTCGGCATGACCGGGGTCACTGTTTTTGTGTCAAAATAAAAATAAAAATAAAAATAAAAAATCTGAGCTATTTTTGTGAAAATTGTTCTAAAATGTTTTTTTTAGGCCTGTCCAAAATGTCGCTAGTTCGGCATGATCGGAGTCATTGTTTTTGGTGACAAAAATAGAAATCTGCAATTTTTTGTGAAAATAGTTTTAAAATGTTTTTTAGGCCTGTCCAGAATGTCGCTAGTTCGGCATGACCGGGGTCACTGTTTTTGTGTCGTGAAAATGAAAAAAAATATCTGCAATTTTTGTGAAAATGGTTATAAAATGTTTTTTAGGCCTGTCCAGAATCTCGATAGTTCGGCATGACCGGGGGTCACTGTTTTTGTGTCAAAAAAATAAAAAATGAAAAATAAAAAATTGGAGCTTTTTTTTGTGAAAATGGTTCTAAAATGTTTTTTTTTAGGCCTGTCCAAAATGTCGCTAGATCGGCATGATCGGAGTCATCGTTTTTGGTGACAAAAATAGAAATCTGCAATTTTTTGTGAAAATAGTTTTAAAATGTTTTTTAGGCCTGTCCAGAATGTCGCTAGTTCGGCATGACCGGGGTCACTGTTTTTGTGTCGTGCAAATGAAAAAAAATATCTGCAATTTTTGTGAAAATGGTTATAAAATGTTTTTTTAGGCCTGTCCAGAATGTCGATAGTTCGGCATGACCGGGGTCACTGTTTTGTGTCAAAAAATGAAAAAAAAAATCTGAGCTATTTTTTGTGAAAATTGTTCTAAAATGTTTTTTTAGCCCTGTCCAAAATGTCGCTAGTTCGGCATGATCGGAGTCATTGTTTTTGGTGACAAAAATAGAAATCTGCAATTTTTGTGAAAATGGTTTTAAAATGTTTTTTTAGGCCTGTCCAGAATGTCGCTAGTTCGGCCGGGGTCACTGTTTTTGTGTCGTGAAAATGAAAAAAAATATCTGCATTTTTTTGTGAGAATGGTTATAAAATGTTTTTTAGGCCTGTCCAGAATGTCGATAGTTAGGCATGACCGGGGTCACTGTTTTTGGTGACAAAAATAGAAATCTGCAATTTTTGTGAAAATAGTTTTAAAATGTTTTTTAGGCCTGTCCAGAATGTCGCTAGTTCGCATGACCGGGGTCACTGTTTTGTGTCAAAAAATGAAGAAAAAAATCTGAGCTATTTTTGTGAAAATTGTTCTAAAATGTTTTTTTAGGCCTGTCCAAAATGTCGCTAGTTCGGCATGATCGGAGTCATTGTTTTTGGTGACAAAAAAAAAATCTGCAATTTTGGTGAAAATAGTTTTAAAATGTTTTTTAGGCCTGTCCAGAATGTCGCTAGTTCGGCATGACCGGGGTCACTGTTTTTGTGTCGTGGAAAATGAAAAAAAAATATCTGCAATTTTTGGTGAAAATGGTTATAAAATGTTTTTTAGGCCTGTCCAGAATGTCGATAGTTCGGCATGACCGGGGTCACTGTTTTTGTGTCAAAAAAATAAAAAATGAAAAATAAAAAATCTGAGCTTTTTTGTGAAAATGGTTCTAAAATGTTTTTTTAGGCCTGTCCAAAATGTCGCTAGTTCGGCATGATCTGAGTCATCGTTTTTGGTGACAAAAATAGAAACTGCAATTTTTGTGGAAATGGTTTTAAAATGTTTTTTTAGGCCTGTCCAGAATGTCGCTAGTTCGGCATGACCGGGGTCACTGTTTTTGTGTTGTGAAAATGAAAAAAAATATCTGCAATTTTTGTGAAAATGGTTCTAAAATGGTTTTTAGGCCTGTCCAGAATGTCGATAGTTCGGCATGACCGGGGTCACTGTTTTTTGTGTCGTGAAAATGAAAAAAAATATATGCATTTTTTTGTGAGAATGGTTATAAAATGTTTTTTTAGGCCTGTCCAGAATGTCGATAGTTCGCATGACCGGGGTCACTGTTTTTGGTGACAAAAATAGAAATCTGCAATTTTTTGTGAAAATAGTTTTAAAATGTTTTTTAGGCCTGTCCAGAATGTCGATAGTTCGGCATGACCGGGTCACTGTTTTTGGTGACAAAAATAGAAATCTGCAATTTTTGTGAAAATAGTTTTAAAATGTTTTTTAGGCCTGTCCAGAATGTCGCTAGTTCGGCATGACCGGGGTCACTGTTTTTGTGTCGTAAAATGAAGAAAAATATCTGAGCTATTTTTGTGAAAATTGTTCTAAAATGTTTTTTTAGGCCTGTCCAGAATGTCGATAGTTCGGCATGACCGGGGTCACTGTTTTTGTGTCAAAAAATGAAGAAAAAAATCTGAGCTATTTTCGTGAAAATTGTTCTAAAATGTTTTTTAGCCCTGTCCAAAATGTCGCTAGTTCGGCATGATCGGAGTCATTGTTTTTGGTGACAAAAATAGAAATCTGCAATTTTTGTGAAAATAGTTTTAAAATGTTTTTTAGGCCTGTCCAGAATGTCGCTAGTTCGGCATGACCGGGGTCACTGTTTTTGTGTCGTGAAAATGAAAAAAAATATCTGCCTTTTTTGTGAGAATGGTTATAAAATGTTTTTTTAGGCCTGTTCAAAATGTCGCTAGTTCGGCATGATCGGAGTCATTGTTTTTGGTGACAAAAACAGAAATCTGCAATTTTTGGTGAAAATAGTTTTAA